>NW_019385167.1:8215-38887 GCF_000671375.1 Centruroides sculpturatus | reverse complement strand
ATTGACAAACACAATAAAATCACATACATTATAGACATAGCCATTCCAAACACTCACAATATGCAAAACACATGCACTCAAAAAATTAGCAAGTACACAGAACTTGCCCAGGAAATAAGGCATCTGTGGAGAATGGATAGGGAAGTTATTGTACCTGTTGTTCTCTCCTGTACAGGTGTGATACTACACACACTACACAAAAGCCTGGGAACATTAGAATTGAGTAGAAATACATACATAACATTACAGAAGGCCACTATATTGAATACATGCCACATTGTTAGGAAATTCCTGAATACAGACACTGACACATTTATTTAATTTTAGTTTTGTTTTGGTTGCTATGCCTTGACTCTGGTCCGGCATAGTGCACAGCCACCGGTGTGAACCGAGTAAAACCCACTAAACATAACACATAATAATAATTTCTACAAAAAACAAGAAACATCACAGTTACATAAAGCAGTAACTCTAGCAGACTCAAATAACATACCATTAAACTTACATTCACATCACATGGACACAACTTATAAAAAGCATATACACCATTAAGCAATCGTGAGCTTGAAAGGCACTCCATAGCAGGCATCCTTATGACCTGCCCCAAGATTTTGTTGACAAAACTGTGTCAAACAGCTGGTTAGTTTGGGGAGGCCTCTTTGGGGAGATGGAAGGATTCTTGATTGCCATACAGGATGGATCATAAAGATCTCCCACATTTTGAATGAATATAAAAAAAACCACAACTATCTAGAAAAAAAGTGATTATATTTCTGTATAATCACTTTTTTTCTAAGTGTTTTTTTCTAAAAAAGTGATTATACAGAAATATAATCACTTTTTTTCTACATACAAAAATACATAAAAAACAGTTTGGTCTTAATGGGTTTTAAAAATTATATCAGACAAATAGCAACTGTCGTTGGCAATACATTGATAGCATCATTCCCAGAAGTTCTCCATGACTCTCCGTGTCATCTCAGGTTGTATTGCATCAATTTCCTCTCGGATCCTTTCCTTCAAACCCTCAAGAGTTTGAGGATGATGTCAGAAAACCTTTTCCTTTAGATATCCCCAAAGGAAAAGGTCACAAGAGTTTAAATCTGGTGACCTTGCCGGCCACTCCAAAGTCTCTCCTTAAATAGATCAAATGCCAAGGAAACATTTTCCTCAATACTCCGAGTGAATGCCATGCTATGTGAGCTGTGGCTCCATCCTGCTGAAACCATGTATGTTCTGTATCAAAGTCATCCAGTTTAGGGTGAGGAAACTTCTCCAACATTTCAATTTACTGACCAGAGGTAACAGTTACTGACTGTTTCATCACCTTCTTCAAAAATGTATGGACCAATGACACCAAAGTTGACAAAATGAAAATGGCAGAGCCTAGCCTACTGAATGAAACCTGTCCCACCCCTCTATTGTCCATATGATGTCCACTCCAAATGTGGGAGATCTTTATGCTCCACCCTGTATTTTGTCTTCTATTTCAAATATGTTATGTGACAATGGCATTAAATAGGTTGAAAATGTTTGTTATTTAGTTATTTTTCTTTTTTTTTTTTGTGAAGTTTAAAAGACTAATTTCGTATTTTGTAGTTTTCAAATTAATCTCAGTTAAAAATTGTGCAAAGTTATATTACTACTAAATATTGTCTAACTTCAAATTTCTCATTGAAAAACATATGTAAATATTAAGAATGCATTTTTATATGAAGATGAAAGATAAACCAGCTATTATTATTACTCATCTGAATTAATCAATGCACATTTAGCAGTGAGTGAAGTTTTAAAAAATACTAACATTTAATTCCATTTTCAACTGTCCATGCTTAAAGATGGGCCCTTAACTGGGTCTTGGTTCTTTAAACATCATCTACCATTAAAGGTTCATTGATTAATTTAGCTGTATTTTTCTATATATATAATATACACAAATGCATAAAGAAGAAACTGTACTGTCTTTCGGCATTAAATCTAATGCTGAAAGACAGTACAATTTCTTCCTTATACTATATTTGGTGTCGTATGTAAGTATACAAACTTTTATAATACAAATGAATTTTTTATTAAATTTTATGATTAAACTAATAATGAAACATTAATAATTAATCATTACAGAATTTTATTTTCACTTACCTTAAATAACTGTACTCCAATTACAGCAAACATAAAATTTAATAAGCAAGTAACTAACATAATATTTCCTATTGTTTTCACAGCTACAATGACACATTGTACAACATGCTATATATATATATAAAAAAATAATAATCATAATGTTATAAAAGAATAAATATCTCATAAAAATTCAATTGTAATTTAAACATAATAAATTTGTTATTATAAAATATCCATTTTATTTAATAAACTCCCAAAGCTTAATACATTGATATTCAATCAAACAATTGCTGTAATAAATCAGGCTATAAATTTGCTATTATTAATAATTAGACATTAAGTAATTTGATATTAGAGGTAGAGTTGGGTGCCATCTCTTATCTAAATTAATAATTATAATTTTTTAATAATTTATTAAATTATTTAGACCATCTGGAAGAAAAGAACTGCAAGCACACCACACAGTAAGCAGAAGTTGTGGGTTTAAGTTCCGCTCCAAGTTAGTTCTTTATTTATAGCCCAATTTATTATGGCGATTATTTGATTGAATATTTATTTAATAACGTTGAAATAAATTACTGAATAAAGACTTTATTCAATAATTAATTTTAATGTTAGAAAATAAGATCAAATATTCTAAAACTTGTGTATATTTATAGCCTGAATATAATTTAATTACAGAAATGTATAGAATTTAACACAGAATACTAATGACAATTTTATCTGTCTTATTTTTGAATAATTATTATCAAATATATTATAATTTAAAAGTTTCAGTGAAATTATATCAATAAATGTTATTAATACTGAAAATTATTTTTGCCTTTAAATTTTTATATATTTATGTTATAACCACTATGTAGTATATTTAAAAACACAACTGCACTACATCCTTTATTCAACAATGTAGTCAAATATAAGAATGTTTTACATTCAAATGTTTTTATATATACATTACATAATGGTTATAAAAGAAATAAATAATACAAAGTGTGATTTCGAAACAAACAGAATCTTAGTATATTTGAGGAAGTATTTTTATATTAAAGACTATAAATGGAATTATGGGAGAAAAAATAAAAAATTTTATAATTTAAAAGTAAAATTTTTATATATCCTTATATTATTGATAACTTACCTTGAGACCTTTGGCACGGTTTATGGCTCGGAGAGGACGTAGCACCCTTAAAACACGGAGGATTTTCACAACGGACATTGCTTCACTTCTGTTTTATTAAGAGAAAAATAATTCTTTAAGAACTTATTTTTTTTCACATTTTAATGTTTATACAATATTAAATTACTAAAAAATCTTAGAAAATTGCAATCACTCCTTTATTGTATCAAACAATAAACACAATAAAATAATTTATTCATTAAAATTTAAGAAGGAAAAAGGTTTATTCACTGAAGTAACTAATGATTTCATCAATTTATCACAAACAAACTTAAAAAAAAACTATACAGATCTCCTAATGGACTCTTATAAAGTGTTAAATAACAAACAAAATGAAAAAACAAATTATTATATGCTTAAATTTATAAAATTGTAAAGTCTTAAGATGTAGCAATGAGGCACTTACTTAAGACCAAAGGATAAAAGTGAAACTCCAACCACAACAACATCTAATATGTTAAATGCACTTCTAAGAAAGGAACCTTTGTGTAAAATAAGACCATAAGTAACAAGCTGAAAGAAAAGAAAATTNGTTATGCTACCCAGACCTCCAGTCTGATTTCATCTTCCAGTATATATAACATTACGCTATAATCATTGTCAGTTACTACAGGTTTTAGTGGAATTTGTTTGTTTATGATATATAAATTATAAATGTCAAAGTTTACTATAATTATTCTGTAATCCATTAAAAACTGTTTGAAAGTTCTGTTTAATGGCTGTATTCAACAACAATGTTTTGTATCAGAAATTTCATAATTGAGATTTTGAGCTGTTAACTGTAGATTAGAGTTACTTTACATTTCACATTTATAAACAAAATTTAACACTGGATTATGAAATCCTCAAATTGAAGTGAAGAGCTTTGTTGCAAGTTCTTTGATTTGTCTGAACGCATCAAGATGTGCTGCATGAATTTCCATGCACAAACTAAGCATATGATTTTAAAGTTAAGTAGGCAATGGATTTTAATGAAATAGAAATAATAATAGAATTAGTTGCAAAATGTAAAAACATATTGAAAGTAAAAACATGTAGTAACAAATATAGAGTCAAAATATCACAGGTTATTCTGGAATTATGTTGTGAAATAGTAAACAATTATTACTTTGGTACAAAAACAATGGCTGTATTCACCAGCAATGATTCATATCAAAAGTTTCATAAGCAAACTAAAGCAAATAAAGATTGAATGGAAGAAAGGGAGAAAATTTTAAAAATTGGAAGTTCTGTGACAATGTAATTGTTTACAATATATCTACTTATTTTAAACTTCTTTTGAGACTTAAAATTGTCATAAAAATGGAATAAGTCCATGTTGTTTTATGACAGATTCAAATAGCAGATATATTAATTGAGTCATAGTTCAGATTTAAGAGTTAAATCTAGAATTTATTCATGGTGAATGCCAAGTTAAATGAACTCACAATTTAAATAATACTCTAGCTTTAATTTACAGTGGCTTTAATTTACATTGTATCTTTTATAGCCATAAAAGATACAATGAGAAACTTGTTAGGCAGTTTGGAGAATAATTAATTCAGAACTTCTCAGTGCAGATAGCAATATGAAGTATAATATACTCTACATCTGATAAATTTTTGTGCTAAAAAATTTAAAGTGATTATTAGAATTGCCATCTTTAGAAACATTTTTGTGTTATATTTATATTTGTTTTTTGAAACGTTGTCCTGTTTTATATTTGTGGTGTAGTAAACACTAGTATTGTGTTTTATTCCAAAGACACATGGCAAATTTTCCATCAAATTCCTTTATTAGTTGAGTCGACTCAACTAATAAAGGAATTTGATGGAAAATTTGCCATGTGTCTTTGGAATAAAACACAATACTAGTGTTTACTACACCACAAATATAAAACAGGACAACGTTTCAAAAAACAAATATAAATATAACACAAAAATGTTTCTAAAGATGGCAATTCTAATAATCACTTTAAATTTTTTAGCACAAAAATTTATCAGATGTAGAGTATATTATACTTCATATTGCTATCTGCACTGAGAAGTTCTGAATTAATTATTCTCCAAACTGCCTAACAAGTTTCTCATTGTATCTTTTATGGCTATAAAAGATACAATGTAAATTAAAGCCACTGTAAATTAAAGCTAGAGTATTATTTAAATTGTGAGTTCATTTAACTTGGCATTCACCATGAATAAATTCTAGATTTAACTCTTAAATCTGAACTATGACTCAATTAATATATCTGCTATTTGAATCTGTCATAAAACAACATGGACTTATTCCATTTTTATGACAATTTTAAGTCTCAAAAGAAGTTTAAAATAAGTAGATATATTGTAAACAATTACATTGTCACAGAACTTCCAATTTTTAAAATTTTCTCCCTTTCTTCCATTCAATCTTTATTTGCTTTAGTTTGCTTATGAAACTTTTGATATGAATCATTGCTGGTGAATACAGCCATTGTTTTTGTACCAAAGTAATAATTGTTTACTATTTCACAACATAATTCCAGAATAACCTGTGATATTTTGACTCTATATTTGTTACTACATGTTTTTACTTTCAATATGTTTTTACATTTTGCAACTAATTCTATTATTATTTCTATTTCATTAAAATCCATTGCCTACTTAACTTTAAAATCATATGCTTAGTTTGTGCATGGAAATTCATGCAGCACATCTTGATGCGTTCAGACAAATCAAAGAACTTGCAACAAAGCTCTTCACTTCAATTTGAGGATTTCATAATCCAGTGTTAAATTTTGTTTATAAATGTGAAATGTAAAGTAACTCTAATCTACAGTTAACAGCTCAAAATCTCAATTATGAAATTTCTGATACAAAACATTGTTGTTGAATACAGCCATTAAACAGAACTTTCAAACAGTTTTTAATGGATTACAGAATAATTATAGTAAACTTTGACATTTATAATTTATATATCATAAACAAACAAATTCCACTAAAACCTGTAGTAACTGACAATGATTATAGCGTAATGTTATATATACTGGAAGATGAAATCAGACTGGAGGTCTGGGTAGCATAACTGGCAATACATCTGCACGGTAAGTGGCAGCTGTGGGTTAGAGTCCCATTTCGGGCCAATTCTTTTCTTCCGGTATTCTAAATTATTTAATCAAAATTATAATTATTAAATTTATTAAGAGATGGTGCCTAACATCTTTCTCTAGTATCAAATTATTTTGTAATTTATTTGCATTATAGCCATTATTTAGCCTGAGGACATACAGCATTGGTTGACTTTTATTATTATATATCATCAATTTATTATTTTTGCTTAAAACAGGAAAAACTATTTCTAGAATTAAATCTTATTTTTAAAATATTTAAAACTTTCTACTTACTTTTAATGTAATTTCTATTGTAAAAATGGATGTAAAAATATAGTCGAAATAATTTAAAATCTGTAAACAAATCAATAATTTACAAATTAATAAAATATAAAAATTTCATTTATAAATCCACACTCATACTCCATCTGCATATGCATACTTAAAGTTAAACATACTCATATATTAAAGACATTTCATTCATACCAGTTTCTTCAGTAATATTAAAAAACTTTTTACTGTATGTAAAATATCTTACAAAGAAACAAATTCAGTGTAAAGATAGAAATACAAATCAAAATTTTATCAATATATGTAATGCCATACCTTATTTCTTTCTGACTCTGACTGCAATGGATCTTCAGCAGCTAACATACTACTACTAATAAGGATACAAACTAAAATAATATTTCCAAACAGACTGTGTTTAATAACATCAAAACAAAAGATCCGAATCCTGTAATAAAAATAAATAACAAAATTTAATATATTTTTACTAGAAGATTTATTTATTTTTAACAATTATATAAGGTTACATAATGCATATAAAACTAACTATATATATATATTATATACACAGTACAACTATATACTGAAGTCTATTTTTAATTTTAATTCATTTAGGTCACAGCTGCCCCCTGCAACACTGAACTATCTAAGATGTTTGTGCAGCACCATCACATCCCACTTTGGGACTGTGTGGTGATGGCTCAGGTGCTGTGAGGAACAGAATTTGGCGTACATTTGGGAGGCCCTCTTCACCACTCTGCTGTCTCCTTGCAACTCTCCCACCCTTGAGTTTCCCAAGATTTGGTTCAGTCTATACAAACAACTAAAACACCCACATTAGCTCCATTTCTATACCCCTACTTTCTCTGCACAGTAAAGTGCATGAGAACGATATTTTTTATTTTTAAACCTTTTGTTAAAAACGGCTAAGTGTCATTCCTATTTCCTGTGCTGTAAGATGCATGTGCAATGATGGAATATTAATTTAAATTTGCATAACAAGTTTTGTGTTATGTTCTTAATGGCTAATGCTGTTCTTGTTCTCTATGCAGTACGGCACATGTGCAACACTGTTATGTATATTTTAAATCTAATTCTTTATTTTTAAACTTGTTATGTTCTAAGTGGCTAATACTGTTTTTGTTTCAATTTAAAAATTTGTTTGAAATTCCGAAATTTTATTTCATTCCAGTTCTGCCTGAAGATGATGTTTATAAATACGTCGAAAGTGCTTGCAGGATATTATAACGTTTTTTTTTTAAATGTTCTTTAATGCCTTTTTATGTGAATTTTTCTCTTAAATCAGTGTACCTCAGTTTTGTGATCAAAGATCTGTAAATATTATTATATATACTTGTATATCATTTATTAATATTGATATATGATTTCTACTCAAGCACAGTCAAGAAACAAACAATGCAAAAGTTTAAAATAAGCTTCAGAGTACATCAGTCCCATGTAATATCGAAAGAAACACAAATTATTCTTTACTTCACAACTGAGTGCATAAGTAGACACTGGGCATCTTTAACATTACTCATTCCTGAATAAAGCATGACGTTAAAGATGCCCAGTGTCTACCTATGCACCCAGTTGTGAAGTAAAGAATAATTAAAAGACGAAAAGGTTTTGGAGTAAGTCAATAAGAAACACAAATTCTAAAATGATTCTAGAAGTCCAAGCTTTTTATTTGGTTAATCTTTTTTGAAACTTTTCTGTTCCATTGTCAAACTCAAAAACATTTTTTAAATTTAAGAAATTGTCCATGCTATCAAATTTCTTGAATGCTGAACAGAAATATACAGATGTTCTCATTCAAATTTATGTTTCAAGCTTTTTTGGATCTGATGATGGAATAAAGAATTCCCAAGAAAACCAAATGAAAAGTTTTTTAGTTCTAAATAGGGCAATCAATGTGTGTCGTAATAAATGTATAAATGTTTGTTATACTACATACCTATTTGTATTTGAAAATATAAAAAAGGAAGATTCTTTTGGCATAGGAGGAGTTTCATTGGGTAAATTCACTTCTGACATGCGTCTAGGCACTACAGTAGGCTGGGTAATTGTTTTTCCCTCTTCTTCACATTCAACTTCTGCAGGTTGATCTTCCTCTACATCTTTTATTAAAAAATTATTACATTTATAAACATGTAATAACTTAATTTTATTAATTTATATAGTTTTTCAAAGTGCATGCTGTTATTTTACTAATTAACTTAGATTATTTATCTTTCTCAACTATTTATTTGAATAGTTCAATTGGAACAATTCTCACATATCAAATAATTTTTAATTTTTGGAATAATTGTTTAATATTTATAGAATAGAGTAAGTAAAATTAAGCAATATTGAGTAATACAGTAGAGCGTCGTTTATCCGAATCAATTGGGGACTGGGGTGGTTCAGATAACTTATTTTTCGGATAACGAATCATGTACGAAAAAATATATTAATTTATCCCATGTTGAAATTTCTCTCCGTTGCGTGTCGCTTTGCGTTGAATTTTTGTCGATGTTAAGCCTAACAAAGACTATTGTATCGTTAAAAATTATTTTTTTATTTTGTACAAACAAAATAAATTTATTGAAAAATATAAAAACAATAAAAAATTATACTTCAGATGTTAATTTAGTATCAAAAACGTAAAATATTTCAGTAGCCCAAGAAATAGCCGAAGATTGCAGCACCACAGCACTAGCAAAAATTTAAATTTGCTGACTAGAATGCTTTCGGATAACAGACGTTTCGAATAACCAGCTTTTGGATAAACGATGCTCTACTGTATATAAAACAAATATTCAAAATTATTCAATAATCCAATGTTTTACTATCATTTAAATGATTTTAGAAGAAATATTTGTTAATTAAATTTCTGACTTTAAATTACAAATGTTATATCTATATTTAGCCTTTCGAATCTCTCAGAATAATTTTTTCAATAATATTTTGCAATTATCTTTTCATAATATTAGAGAAAATAGAGATATATTTAACTAAAAGTTGTTCCCCACCCCTTTTTTCCTATCCATAACTCAATATTCTTACATTATTTATTAATTTTTATATCAGATAAGTACAGAACTTTTTTCGATAGTTTGTTTACAATTAAATATAGTCATTTGTCAAATTTCTTTATTCCTTATTTTCTCCTAAGTTCTATTCTATTTATATTCTAGTGCAGTAGACCTTTGATAACTTCAATTTAATAAAATTTCAAGATTTTATGTAGCTATTACTAAATGATAATCCATTAATGAATTATTTATGCCATCCATTAATTATGTGCACAGTTTTTTGGATATTTTTGACTAACTCCCTCTGTTGCATTGTGTACACTGATGTACAGTAATACCCCGAATTTACGTGATAGGTGGGACTGAGCAATAACCGCATAAGTTGAATTCGCGTAAGTTGGGATATAATTTCGCAATTTGTGTAAAATCCAAATTGGATGTATGTAAGCTAATAAATGTTCTCGTTAATCTTATCTCGTCTTTTGATTTGTTCACGGTTATAAGAAATCACCACATAGAGTCTCTCAAGGCTCTGTAGATATAACAAACACAGAAATAAATAACATAAAATAAATTGTAGCTATGTGTCGATTCCGTGCGACACGTCCGAATATGTATGTTGAACAATAGTGTGGGGGGAGTGAGTAATCAAGAGTTGTGTGGCACTCAAACAAAAGAGGAATCAATGAGATTTGAAAATCGCGTAACTCTGGGTTCGTGTAAGTCGGGGTAGCATAAGTCGAGGTATTACTGTACTACTTTCTTTGCCAAAAATACATCATTTTATGCAACCCTTTCCCATTTAATTATGTGTACAATAGTTCAGGGACTTCCTGATATTGAAGAAATGACTTTAAAAAATTCTGCAAATGTTTTCTAACAGATAGTTTATTCACATGACTATTAAATAGGCTTACGAGGTCTCATTCAAATATTACATCAGCAAAAATTTGCCTCTCCTTTTATATCTTGTTTCCTGTTGTTACCAGAAATCAAGGTATTCCTCCCTTAATTATATCACAAGGTCAGAAGTTAAGATCGTTTGCAAATACACAGGAATTACTTTCAGACAACTTTGTGATGACTAGGAGAAAAATAAACAATCTTATGTCATAAAAAACCTCACCCTGCCTTCTCCATTGTTAGAAACCTTCAGATACAAATTAATTCATAAAGTTCTGACATAATATTTGAATGATCCCTAAGAACAAATTTGTAAGTTGCTGATATTAGTAAAAATTTCTATGCAGATAATGTCTTGGCCCTTTCTCTTAAACTGTACATATAATTATTGAAGCATCCCTTACACTTCATTACTGAATAATATATATCTATTTAATTTTAAAACTAAAAATGGAACTGTAAAATTGCAACTTATTGTTACTATCACTTTATCAAAACACTCACTTTTCCAAGAAGCCAGGAAATATGTGTGTTTTCATAAGGTGATTAGTAGAACGTATGGAACTGTTATGTTCTCAGAATCATCTAATTAAAATAAAACAAACTCACCTTTTACAGTTTCTTCGACTCCTTCCTTTTCAGCTAAATCTATATCTATATGGACTTGAGACTACATTAATTGGAAATATTCTATTAAACTTTTCAGCTGTATTAACTATTATATGTTTATGAATAATAAAATAAATAAATAAACTTACCAGCCTATCTTTTGATCTGAAAATAAACACCAATAATTAAAACACTTTGCAAAATAAAGGTTTCCTCAATGTAATTAAACAGAATTACTGATAAATTTATAAGTATTTACTTTATCAATTAGATTTTTGATATTAAATATACATAACCGTCAATAACTTTTTAATAATTCATTTATAAATTAACTATTAATAATAACATTATTATTGAAATAAATTAATTTTTAATGAATATATTTTGAATTTCTCGAAGTATATTTCCATAAATAAAATATACAGGAATTTTTATAGATTTGTCTAAGATAATAAGTTTGAATAATAATGTTTCCTGTAATTTTTTGTGATCTAACTGCACAAAAATTTTCTGTTTTACAAGTGGAAATTTATGCATACCTTGTAGAATGCATGTAAATATAAAATTAAATATTTATACTGCATATTTAAGTTATCTTTGACATATATTATTCACTGTCTTGCATCAAAAATTAATTTTCAAAGAGTTTCTTTGACTAAATTTGTCCTATTTTTTCAATTATAATAAGAAGGATCCTCAACAATATTGACGTCTTATTCAGAGAATTCTGGGATAAAATATTAATATGCAGAGGGTGGACTTATATATTGGAGTAGGACTTAAATAGCCAAATTAATCTGCATCAAATAATTCAAACGTTTGAACTAAAGGGCAGTTAATATTTGAACTCTGCGCATTCCAATATTAGAACATTATCGAACCTGAAGCAGTTCTGGATAGATACGAAAATGTTTGTTCAAGCAAGTAAATATTATTATTTTTACTGGAAATAAAAGGTTTTGAAAGAGATAGTTATAAATTCCAGTACCTAATAGTGAATATAATATTAATAAAAAGATTATAATAATTTACACAGTGAGCAGAGTTGGTTTTACTCTATATATCTAATAATGGAACTTTATTTAAACTTAAAACTGAATTTATTTTTTCCATTTCTATTTATATTCTGTTTTGAAACTATATGCTAACAATCATTTAAAATTTGTACTATATTATAATTAAGAAAAATCAAATTATATTAATTTAATGATGCAAAAACTAATTTTTACTCACATATGATTCAATTGACTCATGTCAAACTTTTTTGTTTCATCGCTTTCGACTTCTTCCGCTTCTTGACGCTTAATTATTCCATCTTCTTCTTTACAAAGGGTATTCTCTTCTGGAACTGCAGTTCCTTCAACTCCTTCTTCTTTTCCTTCTTCCTATAAACAAAACTGAGATCACTCTTCATATCTTTTTAGCAATTTTTCTAAACAATCAACTTAACTTCTGATATTACTTCTTGTTTACAAATAATTCTTAAAACTTTTGAAATTTTATTATTCTATTATCGGAAAAAATTTCTACTACTACTTTCATGCTTTAAACTTATATTTTAAAATATTAATAGCCAAATCTAGATGTTATCATCATTTCATTTATTCTTTTTGTTTATAACATTCTCTTCTACAGTACACTGAATAAAATTAATTAATAATTTGTTCAAAACTTTCACAGTTATAAAAAATATTTAAACTTGTTATGTACAAAGTAGAGTAAAAAATGGACTAAACTTTTGTCACAGGTTTTATTACACAACACAACTTACAAAATGAGCTCCTACTACAAGCTACACATTTCTGTTAGCACTTACATAACTTATCAAAGCAGTTTGTAAAGCCATCATCTTTATAGGCCCTCATCATTACTGCTTTCACTTCTACTGCTAAACCTGCAGCATACATGGAATCTGAAATTCTTCAACTTTTCTTTCATTTCAGGGAATAGATAAGTTTACAGAGCAAGATTGAGTATAAAAAGGTTGCGAAAACATTGTATGGCCAGATATTCATTAACCAGAAAGCTAAATATAGAAGCTGATTTAGTTTGAAAGTTTAGGAACATAGCATTCACTTATAAAACTGTCTTACAATTGCTACTTGAACAGGGACTGGATCCAGGTGTCACCGAGACAATTAAGCTAGCAGTACGAGTAAAGGATGGCAGGCAATCAAAGGGCCAGTACTTAACATTAGCAAAGGTCAGTAGCAACAAAAGCTCTTAAAGACATTACAAAAAAACTGAACGTGTGTTATGAACAATGGTAGAAAGCTGCAGAAAGAGCTTACTTTGAAAATGGTGTTGTAAAAGCATTATTTAAAAAAACATCTGTGTCAAAAGTTTGATTCATTTTTTGCCTCTACTACTTTGTCTATTAATGTTGAGTATTTCTAAAGATGAGAGTTTTAACTCTCATCTTAACTATCATCTTAAAAACTCTTACATTTAAAGACTTAAAGAATAGCAAAGAGAAACAAATAATTTTAAAATACTTTTTGCTACAAGTAAAATATTAATTTAACAAATTTTTATATTTAAGTACATTTCAATATAATTTATTAAACAAAATTTAAGAAAAATAGAAACAACATTAGTTATGATAATCAATAAAATAAAAATAAATTTTACAATATTGTAGTATAAAGTATATTATTATTTATTATATTTATTTTTATCATTAGATTTAATTATTTTATATTAATTTCTACTCATTTATTTGTCAAAGAACTGAATTGGGTACCACTAAAATGAAAATTACAATATGCAATCTGTTCAGTCTTAAGAGTTTTAAGACTAACAAAGTCTTACTAACTTACTAAAAGTCTTACTAACAAAGTCTTACTAACTCAAACTTGTAAGTCGTGATTTTAGAAACAAGCAGAAACTATCATTTTATATTGGTAATTAAAAAACGAAAAGTTAGAAACTGGAATTTTTTTCTATTCCAGTGAACTATAGCCAACCACATTATTTACAATCTAGTCGAGGGACACACTTCACAATCAGGGAAAATAAGGTAAAAAACAGATTGAAATGTATTTATTGATTTATAAAAATTGGTGATATTATATTGATGTGTTAATAAACTTGCTCTTTTCAAAAATGATTCCACAATCAAATATTATAAATAGGCAAAACCACAGATGTCTGATCTGTTGGAATCAACGAGTAACATTATTGTTAAATGTTATATGACATCATTATGTACAATGCATTGTGTCGCGGTGATGTTTATAAATATTTTTCCTGTTACATAATAAAAGTTTGTTGGCACTGTTGACCTCTCGGGGAACCGTTGGTGACAGTGACCTTGTTTTACTCTCCCCTTTTCAGCGCCGACCTTCCATGAGTCACGACAGTGTAAACTTTGTGTATTCTTTGTTTCTTTGTTCCATTGTGGTATTATTGTGATTGAAGCAGTACGATTCATTCGTGGATCGTACTACAGAAAGGAAACTACGACAGTTACAATTATAAACACTTTCCTTTATTTAATAAGAACAGGTTCAGTTTCATCAGGAATCCCAACTATTTTGTGATTTAATTCTACAATGTGAGGGGTATCAACAGGAATCTTTCCCTTTTTACAATAAATCACGGTACGAAATCTTACCGGCGCGTAACAATTAATATTCTATAGTTGCGTAACTAAAATCTAACTTAACCCTAACTTAAGGCTAACTTAATACTAGGGAAATGACAAGGAAGATAGGACAGAGGGAAGGTAGAAGAAAAGAAGAGATAACTTCACCCGGGTCTTTCTTATGTTCTGGTGTCTTTGTGCTTTGGGTAGGACTGTCTCAACAACGGTGGCTCTTACTTCCACTATGTTCTTACACACGCTAGTCGTCGGATCTTTAATCCTGAAGATTTCAATCTATCTGGAGGTGTCCGCAAGCCTTCTGACCTGATCGTGGATCCTCCTCGGTCCGTCACTTGATTCTCCCAAGAACTTCCTTTGTTCTTCGCTACAGAGTCACGTTCAGGTGTCCCTTCGACATGTCTCGCACTCTCTGTGTCTCGTCGACGACTGCTTTTCTCCCTTTTACCCTTTATTGTTCTCCTCTTGTTCTCAGCACGACACATCCTACCCACTATTGTTCTTTCTGGTTCTAAGAACAGTTAATCTCACCCAAAGGCTATAACAGTCATTTGGAATGTTCTAGAAGGAACAGACAAAGGAAATAGAAAAAATAGGGAAAGAGAAAGATTGGAATTATACTATATACAATTAAGATGCATATGTATAAATGGCCGACGGCCACACCATAACCAGTTATGTGAGTCTAACTAGTTTTTACTAATCTCTGAAAAGCAACATCAAGTCTAACAGGTCATCCTACTATGAAATGTGTGTCTATAATTTAGGACAGTTCTGCACACATTGAGATGATCGACAACTCTATCAAATATCCATGAAGCTAGTAAATGGCACAATATATAGTGTTTTAAGTCATCGTATTGAAATTATGACAACATTTTAAGCATTAAAGACATCTAACTTTACTTTCTAAGCTTTTTAAATTAAGATATGTAACATAATTGTTCTTAAAAATTTTCTTAAAACAGAACTGTCATTCAAAAATTTAAAAATAAATAAAAAAAAACTCAATTATAGAATTTTAAGAAGAAAATTTAGTTTGTTGTTAAAATTGCAGTCAAATCAATAGAATGAATAATTAACAAAAAATATATTTTTGTTGAAACATGGCATAACCTAAAGCTCTAAACAATGAGCTTATACACAATGAGCTTATTAACATCAATAGAAAATGCTACATGATTAATGATGATGATAATATTAATTTAATAATATCCCCAAACAAACTGAAACCTTCACTTATTTGGAATCAGGAACTTTAAATTTGTTAAAGGATAAACTGCGAATGTACTATTGTGATAAACAATTACTATTGTTTACATTCACATTGTATAGTAGTGTCTGGTAATTTATTAGTATTATAGCCGTTATACAGCCCGATGGCATATGGCAATGGTTAGCTTTAGTAACTGTGAATGTATCATATTTAAAGCTTATATGAATTAATTCCAATTATTGTTGCATTCTTTAAAGAACTTGGAATTGTTTCTTATCCCTCATTTTATTCTCTTGTTGTGGTTGCCATCATCAATTCATTTTGATAAACTGTTAAATCTAACCTCTATTAATTTGCTAAACAGAACTAAATTAATCGATAGACTGACTGGTAGAGAAACCCTCATTATTCAAATTCTTATAATGTTGATTACTAAATTAATAATAATTATTTTGTTATCAAAATTTTAAAGAGTAACAACTTATTAAAATTTACTGTTCAGTTTATAAAGTTATTTAGAGTTGTTATTATTTTTTTATTTAATTCTGTTTTATATATAAACATTTAAGTATATTAAAATATTATGGAGTAGTTAAAATATGTTCAAAGGCATGCTAATTTTTCTACATTAAAATAAATAAATAGAAGAATTTTAAAAAAGATTTACTGTATTTATACTTTTTCGACTTCACCATCACCGTCACCGTCTGCATCGGCTAAATTATCCACAGCAATAGCCAAGAAGACATTGAGCAGAATATCTGACAATTAATTAAGGTTTAATATCATAAATTAACACAAATAATAATTATAAAAAGTTATAGATTAGTATTCAAATAAACTTAAATATACATAAATTAGAAACTGATTTTATATACAAATTAATTAAATTAAAATTAAACGCCATGCACAGTGTCAGTCATTACAGAACGTTACCAGAGATTCTAAATTAGAAATTTATAATCTTGCTAAAGTTCTATAATAATCAATGCTTGATGCAGGCTCCTGAAAAAGACCATTCTGCTGATTCAAAAAAAAGGTTTTAATGTGGGTTACTAAAAATTTGTAATGTTTACAATATTAATTAAAAATAGAACTTTCCTTAAAAGATTTTTCTAAAATATAGTACCTGTTTGATCAACTTATTTTCAACCGTAATATTTCACCAGCTAACTAATGGCTAATTGATGTATCAAAATAAAAATCAAAAATAAAAACATAATTGGCTTTCCTTTGGAATAATTCTTATACTGTGTTTTGAATTTAATTTTATAACAGTAAACAGTGAAGATGAATAGTTTTCATGATTAACTAGCTTATTTTAAAATGAAAATAATTGCTACAGTGTCAATTACTGATACAGTTACCCTATGTATAATTAATTTAAATATTTTGTTACATATGGAAAACATTTGAAGCAAAAGTTTGACATATTAACAGCACATTATAATATACTTTGTTTTTATTTATAATACAGTAAACATGCAGAATGGCACTCATAACAGTTCCTATGGCACCACTTACCATAACTTCTTTTATGTGTTTTTCGACTGCATAAAAAAACCATATGATACAATTACCATTGTATATTCAAAAATGAACTTCATCCACACTTCAATTTTGCCCTACCACATGTTTGAGTCTATTTGTTTTGTTTTGTTAAGTTATGACAACACAATACTTGGGCGATCTGCCTAGGAGGGAGGCCTTCCTGGAGTTATTTTAAAAGTAACTGGCCCCTATTCAGGCATTACAAATGTGGAGAGAATCCGGAAAACTCCACGTGGCCAGTCCATCCTGGCAAGGCACAAACCCATGACCAAACTCCCAGTGTTCAGGGAACAGAACCGCTTGGCCACTGGTGGGTCCATGTTGGACAACTTATATGCCAGTGTGGTGATACACCAGTTGTTTTTTTTTATATACTTATATTTTTGTATTAAGCCTAGGGTTAAGTTCTCTCGATCTTTTGTTTAACCCTTCCTCGTACTTCCTAACGGTTCTGTCCCCTGCTGGTGGTGAAACATTTCTATGAACTACACTGAAAAACAAGGGTGTGGAGGCAGGCCCCGAGGCGAGGAGAGAAAAGGAGGGAGACTTTCGAGCTAGCGTTGGGAGAGGACGGACAGGCGAGGAGATCCTGGTGGCCGTAACGAAGGAAAAAGGAGCGATAGGGGGACAAAGAGAGGAGACATCACAGGAAGGACGGAAGATCATCAGAGTGCATTTTCATCGANGTATTAATCCATATATCTTAAGATTATATTTTACTAGAATAACTACAAAAGTTAATTGATGAATAAAATTTTCATTTTTATAAAATTAGTTTGAGAAAAGGTAAAATGTAAGTAGCTTTAAAAATTAATATAAATTATTTATTTTAATCATATATATTCATTTTCCAACAATCAACATTCCCAACCAGTTCCATGAACCCATTCTAAGTGTGTCGCAAGATGAATAAAAAAAATTAAACTGACTTTCTGTGTGTTATCGACTATATTTGAGAAGTTTGTTCTAGTAAACTATCAGAGAAAAAGTACTTGAAAGAGCTTTATGATTGACCTGTTGGCCAATCCAGTAATATTTAATAATAAAACATGCCACGACCTTCACATAATCATTTAAATATACCCGTAGGTCCAGATAGGCTGAAACCACCAATTTTAGAGTGATGTGCTTCTCAAAATGTTAAATCCATTTTTACATAACCTATGGCTTTTCCTTGCTCCATTCTCATATATGAGTTTAAACTTTGGCATCTGATAAAATCATTCAATGTCTCCTTTAATTTTTGGAACTATTAAAGTCTGATTATGTCTGATCTGGACTAAGGAGAATGCAGATAAGGAATAAGGTTCATAACAAAAAAAACACAAAAGATCTTTGAGAATCTAAAAGCACCTTATTCTACACCCTTCTTATAGTCCAGATCTAATATCTTCATACTACTACTTCTTCATGTGCCATGCCCAGTCCCCCAGACATCGGCAAACACCAAGGAGAGGGAGTTCCTATCTTCGGCCATTCTCATTGCCTCCTCAATGCTTTGTATGCCTGTCCATTTTTTAATATTGTCCATCCATGATAAATGTCTTTGGCCTCATTTACGCTTTCCCTCAATCTTTCCATTGAGAATTAGTTGTGGAATTTTGTATTTTTCTCCACTAGTGATATGTCCCAAGTATGCAATCTTTCTGTATTTGATCGTTGACAACAATTTTCTCTTTGTTCTTGCTCTGCTTAGAACTTCATTGTTGGTCACTCGATCCGTCCATGGGACTATCATCATCCTTCTGTGAATCCACATCTCAAATGCTTCCAGTCTTCTTTCTGTATTCCTTTTTAATGTCCAGCTTTCCACACCATAGAGGAGAACTGACCAAATATAACATCCGGCCATGCATTGCCGCAATTTCAGATTTAAATTGTCGTTGCAGAGCAGGGTTTCCATTTTTTGGAAGGATGTTCTAGCTGCTGCTATTCCACATTTAATTTCTTTCTCTGAATCTAGATTTTCTGTAATTATGCTTCCCAAGTATTTAAACTGTTTGACCTGTTCAATTTTTTATGGTCAAAAACAAGTTGTGCCTCACTGTGTGGGGTCTGACTAAAGATCATAAATTTAGTTTTGTTTGCATTTATTTTGAGACCAGCATAAATTCCTGCTGAGTTAATTTTGTTAATAGTATCTGTAAACTTTCTAGGCTGTCACATATGATTAGTGTATCATCAGCATATCTAATAACGTTAAGAATTACACCATTGATTTTAATCCCATAACTTGAGTTTTCTAAGGCATTTTTGAAGATTTTGTCTGAGTACAGATTAAACAATAGGGACAAAAGAATGCAGCCCTGCCAGCCTCTTCTTTGTATTTCAATTTCTGCTGTTTTCACTGTTCCTAACTTGACTTCTGCTGCTTGATCCCAGTATAAATTTTGGATTATTCTGATGTCCTTGCCATCTAATTGAACTTGGTGTAGAATTTCTACTAATTTGGAGTGTTTCATACTATCAAAAGCCTTTTCATAGTCTATGAAACAAGCAAATATGTCTTTTTGTTGTTCATGGCATTTCTGAAGAAGGACATTGATACTAAACAACACTTCTCTTGTTCCAAAAGCATTTCTGAATCCAAATTGAGTTTCCTCAAGGTTAATTTCACATTTTTTATATATCCTGGCATGTATAATACTTCTAGTTGTTCCCAAAATTATAAATGCTTTTCATCAGATGCTAAAGTTTAAGCTGCGTCATAGAGGATTAAATAAAACAAAAACATAAAATTTCTGCTACAGAAAGATTTTATGAACAGAAGGCGAAAATGGACTGAACTTTTGGAGGGATAAAAATCACTCTAAATCATGATTATGTTGAAAAATTAATGTGGATGATTAAAATACACAACCCGAAAATCTCAACACCATCCATGCATTTCCAGAAAACACATTTATTAAAAGCACGAGTGTTTTTGGCATATTTCATAAGCCTGTATCAGGTTTTACACTCTAGTTTCAATTTGATAACAGATGCGGGCTTATGAAATATGCCAAAAAACATGTGTTGTTAATAAATGGTTTGCTGGAAAAACAATTGTTAGTGTTGAGATTTTCAAGTTAATCATAGTTCCAAGCTTTGTTCATTGCTTTTAAAATACGCAATTCATACTATTTTTTAAAACTGGTCACATCAATCAACTCTTGTATAAAGGTTTTTCCAGAAAATGAAATTCTGAATGAATAAAATTCTGTAATTGATATTTTAATTAGAGTAACAAATAACATACAATAAAATATTACAGTTTAAATCATTGAAAGAGAAATCTTGATCTTAAATATAATTTATCAAATTATAATCAGCTGATTGAGATCATCTCGATAAATATTTCTTACATTAAACTTACTTCAACAAATGAGACAAAATTATAATATACAAATAATTTGTGAAAAATATAAAATTTAATGTACATATTTAATATGAGTATCTAAATAAAGAACTCAAGATCCAGCTTTTGTTTTCCGTAAAAGTTAACCACATCTTTTACCAATTATAGTAATAATATAGAACAACATATACAAATAATCCAATACACTCTACTAATCAAACAAACAAACAACAAAATTCTTATCAGACTATATTAAGGCTAATTAATTAAAGGAAGTTTCTCTTGTAGCAGCAGTTCTGAGAAGTGGCACAGTACGTTTGCATAGCAACAAAATTCCGTAATATATTATGCAATAACTGTCTACCTCTATCCAAATATCATATTAATTAATCAGCCTTAATGTACATAATAAGAATCCATCTGTTCATTTGATTTAAAACATTATAATTCTATATAAAATTCTTACAAATGACACTAGTTTTTTCAAAAATTTTTATTAATTATGAACTGAAATAAACCAGTTTACTCAAATATAATCAAATCTTTTGTTTGATTAGCTGTACCATATATTTTTTTGTATACAATACCCAAGAAAAAGTATACAAAAACTAAAAATGTAGTAAAAATGCAGTTCTTCACCATAACAATTTATATTTTCCATCCAATCCATTCTGAAATAGTGTCAAAACCTTATTCTAAGTAGAATGCTGACTTGTAATAAACACACTATTTTATATAATTAAGATAAGTTCAGTTAAAATATCTGTACTTTAAATGATTGCTAAAAAATAATAATCTGAATGAAATGAAATATGATAAATTTCAAGATGTTTCAGATGCTTTAGATCAAGGTGTCCAACCTTTTTGTTTCTCTGGGCCACATTGGAAGTAAATCCTTAAATATACTTGTATATTTAAGGATTTACATGTCTAGATTATAGTAATAAGTATTAAAACTATCATAAAAATGGATATTTTAAAAAATTACTTCAACAGACACTTTTGATTTCTACTTAGAAATAGATAAATTTATTTGTTATAAAGGAGACAAACAAATATTTGTTTTATTTGAGTCTTTAATTAATAAAAAAACAACGAAACACCATTTTAAAGTGCAAATTTAATCAACTAATATATTTTTAAATAATATGTAGCCCAAAATGTAGCCAATGCACCAAATGATATTTTTTACTCCTAACTAAAAAAGGGGTAGACAAATTTTGTGCGTAGTAGCCAAATCTTGCAATGCTGAAAGGAATATTAAATAAAGCTAGAGTTGAGATTCAAAGGATTATAGACCCAAATTTGGGGAAAGTAGAGAAAGGTCAAAAAATAAAGAAGTGAGAAAGGTTAAATAGACCACCTGTTATGCAAATATTGATCCTTAATTTTCCAACCTTTCTCACTTCTTTTTATCTTTTGGCCTTTCTCTCCTTTCCCCAAATTTGGGGCTATAATCCTTTGAGTCATGACTCCAGCTTTATTTAGTATTCCTTCCTCATTCACACATTTCAAGTATTTGAAAATACAATATTTCCTTTCTATTAAAAAATAAAATATGTATAAAGGTTTACGGCTTTGTGAAACTTCTTTTTTGAGGTTTATGCCATTGAAATAAATAAATAAATAAATAATTGTCGGTTTTGCTTACACGTTTATTGGGCTGCATTGGAACTTGCCTTGGGCCGTGGGTTTGACATCCCTGCTTTAGATTATTCATATCACTCATAGGTGTAACAATCTTAGCACAGTCCCATTGATTTACAAGTTAGATTTGTTAGTAAATGCCAATAGAATGTTGTTGCTTAGATCCTTATTCACCACCCATTTATGTTCCTTGACTCTACTAGGGAGGCTCCACATAGTTGGAAGTCAATTGGAAATATGATAAACATGTAAATGACAAAAACCAGATAACAGTTAAAAGAAATTAATCTGTTATTTCACAAATTCTTGTTTTACATATTTTGTGTAATGACAATTACAAAAGAACAGTAGGTTATTATAATCAAAACTACAAACAAAATGTCTTTGAACAAAATAAAACATATTCAGATTTAGAATCTCTTGGTTTAGCATCAACTGCAAGATTCTATTAAAATAATTTTCAAATTGAAAAAATAAACTTTCATATTATAAACTCCCACAAAACTGTTTTATTTAAAATCACTGTGATGCAGAAATATTATAATGAGAATACAGTAGAGCATCATTTATCCGAATCAATTGGGGACTGGGGTGGTTCGGATAACGAATCATGTACGAAAAAATATATTAATTTATCCCATGTTGAAATTTCTCTCCGTTGCGTGTCGCTTTGCGTTGAATTTTCATCGATGTTAAGCCTAACGAAGACTATTGTATCGTTAAAAATTATTTTTTTATTTTGTACAAACAAAATAAATTTATTGAAAAATATAAAAATAATAAAAAATTATACTTCAGATGTTAATTTAGTATCAAAAACGTAAAATATTTGAGTAGCCCAAGACATAGCCAAAGATTACAGCGCCACAGCACTAGCGAAAATTTAAATTTGCTGACTGAAATGCTTTCGGATAACGGACGTTTCGGATAACCGGCTTTCGGATAAACGACGCTCTACTGTATTGCTATCAGAAAAACATTTAAACATTTACAAAGGCTTTTTGAAAATTTATAGCAAAATTGATGAAGAAATTGCCTTATGGCACCAGAAAGAAATAAAAAGTTATTCAAGAAATTTATGAATTAATTTAAATCATTATAATCATGTTACACATCCCTCCCACTACTTAAGTTTTAGAATGGTTTGTTAGTCTTTTGAACTATGGCAAGCCAAGTAAAAAATGTCTAGACGACAAATCTCCTATAAAGCTGCATCTAAGTATAGTTATCCACTATGGTAAAGAAAATGTATACTGATATTTCAATGTCATACTATGCATCTGGCAAATTTCATGTTTATGAATAATGATGTAAAATCTCACTGTTAAAACATTAATTGTAAAGTAATTTTGACTGTAATTTTGTGTTGCTAACTGATAATGAAGTCATTAATGAATGCATTTCAAAATGTGGTCATTGTGAAGCACTTTAAACACAAAAATAAATCACATCAAACGAGCAATTATTTATTGTGACACTGTCACAATGTTGATCTGCAATTTTTAATCATATTTTTAATTTATTTAAATTAAATGCTCACCATCTCAAATTAGTAGTGTCTTGCTTCTGTACATCATACTTTTTCTGTTATCAATAGAATCATACCAGTTATCTATATAACTCCTTTCAAAGAAAAATTTTTGAATAGAAATAATGTGATTTCTGGCTTCCATTGAAAATTCATATATAGTCAATTGGGGCCTCCTATCGTTAATTTTCATATCTGGCCTCATCTTTCATCTATCTAACGCAATTCTCGAGATTAAGGAGGAGCAGACAGACAGTGAGAATTTATAGGTCTACAATTTTTTCAAGTTGCAGCCCAAAAATGCATTTATTACTGTTTAAATACATTAACTACTTGTGGTTGCATTTTTAACATAGTTTGTGCATAGTAACATAGTTTAAAAGTTAGCTTGCAGTACGTCTGCAAGCTAACTTTTTCGGGTTTTAACATCTCAAAAATTGGTAGCACATTAAATTCAATAGCACATTAAAATCAAGAAAACATGGTATGTGTGTTTGTTAAATATGTGCTAGAAAATTCATTAAATATTCTTTTTATTATAAGACATCATTCATTATTACATTAAAGGCACAAACATTATTTTTCTTAATAGTTATGTACAACAATAATAGCTACAAAAATTAATAATAAATAAATGATTTCATTAATAAATTTCACATAACCAATGATGAAATCTAACCCTGATGTATTTTAGCACCATTATACTTACTTTCATAAGTCCAAAAATTTTGTTTCATTACACATTTTTAAAACCATTGATCTTTTGTTCAAAATAATGTAGGAAAAGTTATATTTTTATATCATAGTTTTATAATACATCAATATTTTTATATCATAAAATATTGTAAGTTGAAGAAAACATGATGTAGAAAAATTCTGCATGATACTGTAGTAAAAAGAACTTAATAGAAGCTTGTTTGGTTTAAAAGAAATAAATTTCTGTTTTACTTCTTGATGATTTCACTTTCAAAATGCAGATTATTCTTTGTAATCTAAATGTAAAATGGAAACAGTGTATTTTGGATCATTAGTTTCCAATAAGCATTTAATAGTAAATAAATTTAAAATGGCATTATTATGGTACAATATTGAAGAACAAAATATATATATATATATTTTTTCCCATATTTGAAGTCTTATAGAATGTACAGTACATTCACAATTGCCAGAACAGAACAACTCTAGTGGAGTTGAGACTTCTTTATAGGCTCTTCTCCCTCTATATGTATGCAAATTGTTTAAACTTTATTAATATGTAAATTTTCGACTATAAATTCGTATCTTCTATTATCAGGACTTATTATACTGGTTTTACAGATAATATTACAAAGATTAACAGAAAACAATTTTTATTTTATTTCGTATATCTGTTAATCTTTGTAATATTATCTGTAAAACCAGTATAATAAGTCTTGATAATAGAAGATACGAATTTATAGTCGAAAATTTACATATTAATAAGAAAAAAAGGACATTGAGGCAATTTAATTAAATTATTGTTTAAACTTTATTTTACAAAGAAAGGTTTTATAAGTATCCAACATCACAGCAACAATTTGCTTATATGTAATGGAGAAGACCCTGTAAAAGGTCAACTCTGCTAGTGCTCCAGTGATTGTGAATGGATTTTCAGTAATACTTCAAAAAAAAATTAAAAATTCAGGACAAAATATATGTTTTACAAATCTGTCTTATTGTGTGACATTGTTGCTTTCTATTGATCTATTATCTTTAAGTAAGTGATGATACTTGCTGGAATTTATTATTTAACTTTTCTTATTAATTTACCTTTTCTTATAAAAATTATTTAAATAATCACTAAATTAATTACTATAAAATAAATCGAACTGATATAAAATTTACAGTGTTTCATCTCTTTACAGATGAAAATTATCTAACTATCTAAAATAAAACTTTCTTCATAAAGAAAAACCTTTAAGTTAAAAGCTTTCATCTAAAATCAGTACATTCCATTTTTACATTGTATGTATTCATAAAAAATCAATAAACATATATCATAGACATGATGCATCATTCAGATCAACTCACTCCTACAGAAACTTGAATATGGAAAGAATATAAATTGCTATACTTAGTGCAGTTTCCCTCGAGATGTAAACCTGACCCACAATTGGTGAGTGACCATGATGATGAATTAAAAGGGAACAATCAACCCTGCTCCATCACCAACCCAGGGCCAGAAACTTCTTATGTATTTAAAGTCATATTCTTCTTCATTGAATAAATTTTTAAAAATTTGGCTGAAAATCACATTTTTTTCTTACATTCATCTAACGATTGCATTTAATATGAGTAACAATAGATTTCTGACACAATTACAAATTCATTAAAGAAAAATCTAAAATCAATATTGTCAAACTTGAAAATTTTAGATATAACTGGTCTGTAAAGATTCCGACCATAGAATGCATAAAAAGCTAAAACAAATATGAAAATTTAGTTTTCTAATGTATTCACTACAAGGAATGAATAATGACATTTATATTTCAAGATTCATTAAAAAAAATTTTTTTAATGAATTTTTTTTAATAAATTTTTTTTTTTTTTTTTTTAAATTTATTAAAAACATAATTGATTCCAGCATAGGTAAAATATTATTCTTGATAAAAATATATTTTTGTAATATATCAATTACTTATAAATAGCTCATATTTTATTTATTTATTCATAAAATGTGAAATTGTTACCATATTTTCATGTATACAACCCATAATGACAAATACCAACAAAAGATGCTAGAAAAAAAAAAAAACTTTCACATAATTCATTCTTAAGAAAGTAACCATTTCCAATAATCGTTTCAAGTTAATAATCATCTATTTATATTAATAATTGCCAATTTTCCTTCAGGACCTGTATTAGAGTTTCAGTACAAATAATTTCAAATAGATATACTCAGATGCATGACATAAATGTTTTGCTTAGTTCTCAGTTTTAAACAGCAATATTTTCAAATTTAAGAATTATCAATTTGATTTTTAATGTTTCAAAGATTAATAAACTAATTATGAGGAATTTATGTATTTACATCACAGAAATTCTCTTAATTAATGTGATTTAGACCAGATTTTGGTCAGTTAACAGAAAATGTCATTTAAGAATCATAAAGTACAAATATACTTATAAAATTTATTAATTAATATTGTATTTATACAGATATTTAATTGCTTTTATCATAAAAAATAAGAACTAAAACTTACTCTTTACCTCCTAATGAACCTATCCTTATTCTAATTTTAGTTGTAATTTATACTTTATAAGATTAGTTTTAAGACTTGTACCCAAGTGCATTGTTGCAAGTAATATATGTTGGTTTGGCATTGTAAAAATAGTGATCATGCTGTAACATCTGGTGCATTTCTGTATGGTAACACAACATAGAAATCTTTATTAAGAACCTGTATATTTACCCAAAATAAACTATGTGTTAAATTACATGATCTTCTTTGTCTAGTAACGTGGTTTCTTTATTTGATCACATATCCCGCATACAAACTATTACTATATTTTCATTACTACAAAACAGTTGTTACAAATTCTTTTTTATTACAAAGGTCATTCTAAAAGTAAAGAATGTTTGTTTCTCTAGATATTTTTATTTAAGATAATGAAATAAAACTTATTTTTCAACACATGATACCTTAGGTATTTTTCTACGTAGTCGCCATACAAATTTAAACATTTGTCATAGCGTATCACCAGCTTTTCTATGCTTTCTGCACACTCAGTTACCACCAAGTTCTTGAACCAGACATTAAAAGCCTCTTTCAGTTTGTTGTCACTTCCATAGTAATTCCCGGCCAAAAAATCCTTCAATTTTGGGAAAGGATGGTAATCACTTGGAACAAAGTCCAGGCTATAAGGAGGATGTTCAAAAACTTTCCACTTAAACTGCTGAAGTAAGTTCTTCATCAACACAGCAGCATGTGGACATGCATTATCCTGAAGAAGCACAATGCCTCTGGACAATAATCCCCACCGTTTGTTTTGAATGGCACAGTGTAGTCGGTGAAGGGTCTGGCAATAGGCCGCTGCATTTATGATCTCCCCTCAAGGCATGTAGTCAATGAGTAGGACACTCTTTTGGTCCCAAAACACTGTAGCCATAACCTTTTTGGTGCTCAGAATTTGTTTGACATTTTTTGGTCTTGTTGGGGATCCAGAATGATGCCATTCCATTGATTGGAGCTTTGTTTCTGGAGTTTTATGCAAAATCCAGGTCTCATCACCAGTAACAACATGGTTCAAAATCTCCTCGCCATCCTTGTTGTACTGGCTGAGAAAAGTCAGTGCAGCTCCTATCCGATTTTGTTTGTGTTCATCTGTCAAAAGTTGAGGAACCCACCTGGCACACACTTTTCTGTAGTCCAAATCACCACTAACAATGCCATAAAGAATTGTTCTTGAAATTTCAGGAAAGAACAAACTGAGTCCATCTATAGTGAAAAGTCTATCCTGTTGAATTTTTTCCTCAATCCTTGATCTGCGTTCGTCAGTCACAACTGAAGGTTGGCCCAAGCGTTCTTCATCATAAATATTCGTTCACTTGCCATTAATTAAAAATGATGCATCATTTTGGAACTGAAGCTTCATTCATTACATTACCATAAACCTCAGTTATCTGTCTGTAAATTTCGATACGGAAGACTTTTTTCACAGTCAAAAAGCGTATTACACTATGAACCTCACACTTGGTGGGATCTTTAATTTTGTCACACATTTCAAAGTCACACTATAAACAGTAAACAATCATTGCAGCTCACTGTTAGCATCAGACTGGCACAAAAAAAATGGGAAGGTTCATGATGCAGCTGTGGGGGGTGGTGGGAGAACTGCACAATCAAAACTTTCTTTTCTTTTAGAATGACCCTCATAATTACTATCAAGGAGGCCTATCGAGAAGGGACAAGATAATTCAGGTTCCACTCATCAGAACATATTTTCCAGAAAAGGTCAGTTAGCCTGAGCCATCCTGGACAAGTTGAGACAGGTATGCCAACCGAGTTGGACCCACAGAACTACCGACTCAGCTCCAGATTGGTCAGTCAATGGATCTAAAACTTAGATATAAGGCAACACAACCATTGAAACTAGGAGAAATAAGCCTGGCTTAAGACTATTGTTAGAAGCAAGCAAGAAATATTGCTATATATGTATTGTAAATAGTTGTCAAATAAATGGACTTAGTCTGAATTCAAGGAGTCTTAAGGTGTTCTTTCTAAAGGACCACAGATCCAGAAGTTGGTAGGCATGAACCAAAATTTACTATTATAAATTAATTAACAACATAGAAGTTCACTGTGATTTATAAGTATAAATAGATAACTACTTTTACTATACTTTTTTTAATCAGCATCCTAGTAATATTGTTGTCTACTTTTATTATTAAAAGAGAAATTATGTAATAATTTCAGGTATACATATCATTTAATACTTCATATTCCTTTTTTTCTATTAAATTTTGTTATTTAAACTTTAACGTTACACTATCTGGAACCTGTGACCAGTGCTCTACGCATATATATAGTATATCGCTTGACAAACGTTTTCAAGCGATCTGTTCGCTCTTCTTTAGGTCGACTGAAAATTCCCCGGTCGGAGTGTATATTATTCGTTTGGATCGGGTGTCAGTTCCGACTGGGTGGGTCGTTTCTGGCATGTGCAGTCGTGTGGTGGGGGAGGAAACGGTGTGTTGGTGTCTAACAGCGATTGCCAGGCCAGAGATAGGGTTAGCTCTTCCTTCCGGTTAACGCAGGTGGCTAGCCGGCTGGCGTTGTAGATAGCTGCAGCCTCCAGCCACCTGAGATGCTGTTGGTGGGGCGTGTTGATGATGATAGTAGCTTTCTCGAGTTGTGGCTGGACAGCATCTCAGGTGGCTGGAGGCCGCGGCTATCTACAACACCAGCCGGCTAGCCACCTGCGTTAACCGGAAGGAAGAGCTAACCCTACCACTGGCCTGGCAATCACTGTTAGACACCAACACACCGTTTCCTCCCCCACCACATGACCGCACATGCCAGAAACGACCCACCCAGTCAGAACCGACACCCGATCCAAACGAATAATATACACTCCGACCGGGGAATTTTCAGTCAACCTGAAGAAGAGCGAACAGATCATTCGAAAACGTTTGTCAAGCGATATACTATATATAAGTGTAGAGCAGGGCTTCTTAAACTTTTTTTATTCACGACCCCATTTATGATTGTGATTTTTTTCGCGACCCCCCCCAAAATATATATAAAATAAAGATACTGTATATGTTACCGCTAAAGCTCGAAATCCGTTAATGTGTACATTACCTAGCTAATCTGCAGATTAACTAGGGTGATCCGTTAAAGCTGCGAAAATTGTTCAATTTCTCAAATTACCTAGGTAATTTGCAGAGTATCTAGGTAATCTGCACATTAACGGCTTCCGTATCGTTAAAGTTCAAAAGTTTGTTTCTTTCACTTCCTTTCCCCATTCCTTCTTTTTACGTAGATAAATTTAAATCCTAGAATGCAAGCAAGCACCGAATTGGTGAGTAAAATCAAGAAAAGATTCTTCGCAAACCTCTTTAGCGAAGATTTAAAATATAATACGTAGT
>NW_019385167.1:0-7959 GCF_000671375.1 Centruroides sculpturatus | reverse complement strand
TTGATTGTATTAACTTGATTCTTTAGATATTGAAAATTAAATAAATAACATTATGTTAATTTAAGCGTACAGAAACGTTGCTGTTGTTCCAGCAAAAATCTTATTTTCACTTTACCGAGTGCCTAGTAGGTAATTTGCAGATTACCTAGATAATCTGAACATTACCTAGGTAATTTGAGAAATGGAATAATTTTCGCAGCTTTAACGGATCACTCTAGTTAATCTGCAGATTAGCTAGGTAATGTGCACATTAACGGATTTCGAGCTTTAGCGGTAACATATATACAAATTTGCAGAAACAATAATGGTGTACTACCACAGTTCACTCTTGTGTTACAATGGAACAAAGACAACTGAATACACTGAAAAGCGACAATATTACACTAGTTCACAGTACAATCAGTGTTGCTGAATCGTTGTCTCGCTGCACCAGAAATGATAACAACACGCAACTCACGAAACCTATGACACAAAGCGTGCCATTTTCAAACTCTCACAAATTATTTTCAATATTTTGCATTAAAATCTCGCGACCCCAAGATTTCGCTAGATGACCCCAAATGGGGTCGCGACCCATAGTTTAAGAAGCCCTGGTGTAGAGCACTGGTCACAAGTTCCAGATAGTATAACGTTAATTTCACCCCAGTGCTGGAAGTAGAGCAGTTCCTATATTTATTTAAACTTTATATAAAGTTTTTATTTCACTTATTATATCAGTTTATACACATATTTGCAACTTATTAAATTATTTACTGTATAGTGGTTCTATATTTAAATGTATAAAGTTTTAATAATAATTAATATAAAAATTTTATACATTTAAATAAGATTTTATAATCTTAAGAATATAACTCACCTGAAACACAGTTAAAAGCGACTGATAAAAATTATCAAAATTGTGTCTAGGTTTATCCCATTCTTCACTATTAAATCTTCCTCCAAATACTTGCATACCCAATAAGGCAAAAATCACAATGAATAAAAACAGCAATACTAAAAGACTTGCAATTGAGCGTACAGAGTTAATTAATGAAGCCACAAGGTTACATAAAGAACCCCAGTATCTAAAAAATAATAATTCTTGTTAATTTATTAAATAAAAAAATTACTAAGATAATTTAAAACATAAATTCATACAAAAATATTAAAAACTATAAGTAAATTAATAAAAATAAATTTCAGAAAAATTTAGTTAGATACTATACTAAAATCTATACTATAGATATACTAAATCATAAGTTAGATACTATTTTTTACTTCATATAAATTCAAAATAAGAAAAATCAAATTATTAACTAAATTAGGAAAATAAAATATTAACTTATATTTGATAATGATAATCAATTTAATTAAAAATATGTATAAAATTTGAAAAAAGTATTTTAAATCAAGAATATAAATTTAATATAATTAAGTAAATAAAACAGATAATTCTCATATTTGTGCTTTTAAAATGTATTATTGTTTTGTTTATTTTATTAATCAGTAAATTAACAAACAATCTAAAATAAATATTCACAGCAAAAAACCATTTAAGATATATTTAATAGAAGTGGCAGTAAACATTTATCAAAATGAAGTATGTTCTAAAAACATAATTTATAAAGGTAAATCTGCATTTTCAAACAAAAATACATAGTGTTATTAATAATTTTTTCAATATTTTAATTGTAAAACACAATTATATATTCTTCCATTTAATGTAAGTATTTTAATTACTAAAAACATCAAAACTAATTAGAATACTGAAATCTTTAACCAAGAAACTACACAGATTTTTAAAAACATTTTTTAATAGTTAATCTTTTGCAAAGGTATGTGTCTACTGCACTTGCCAAGTTTGTGAGTTAATCTTTTGCAAAATATGTTACACTTGATATGCTTGTTGATTGTGAGGGGCAAAAAAAAAACCAGTTATGCTCGTATAACTGGTCGTGTGACAAAAAGTAAAGATTATATAGACTTGACTAAGGCCAAGAACGCATATGCATAAAATTGTGTGGCAGAAAACTGAATCAGAAATCAGCTTTTGGTTCAGTTTCTGTTTTATGCTTTTATGCCAGAACACACATAAATAAAAATTCTGGCCTAATAGGAAACACCACTGCCACTAACAGTGCTACATTTTATTCATTTTTTTTCTTTCCTAAATCTATCCCTTTGTATAGTACCTTCCATTTTTTCTCCAATGTCTCTGCTATAATTTATAAAATTTAAATTAATAGACTTGTATTCTGAATTGAAATAACATGTGGTCTAAATACTATATATCGATTCTACTAGATCTACCTGTTATTTAATTTAGCATCTATGGCCATCCATAAACTTTGTTTAAATACAGTGTCATTATACATGACACTTTTTTTGTCATAAAGACAATGATGTGGTTGAACAGATTCAATAAAGTCTTCTAGTTCATTTATTTTTCGTTTCTTGGAGACCATCACAATCATAGGGATAACTGGCATTGCCACTATTATTAGAATAAAAACCACATGTTTACACTTTGACCTCATAAAAAAAGACTTCTCTTTATTAAAGGAATTTTGGCATAAAACTTTTATGCCAAAAGTAGAGACATGCTCTACTCTTTTTTTCAGTTATTTTTCAGCCCAAATTTCAGAAAACTTTTTGTTTTCTGTTTTATGCTAGATTTTATGCCAAACATGTGTGTTCCTGACCTAACAGGTCAGCACTAGAAAAGGGAGAGAGTAAAATGAGGTCACCATGATTAATGGTTCCTCAAACAAGTTAACAGTGCCACTGATCTATTATGTAACAGAAAAACTTTTATAAAAATCACTACAACACAATAGGATGCACCCACTGATATTATATTTATCAACAACTTCAATTGTTGTATTCTAACAAAATACTTGGAAATTTGTTTATAATTTCTAGTTAAAGACAAATAAATTTTTAGTTATGCAAATTAAAAATGAAAAACAATAAATCATATCTTCAGTTTAAATGCAATGACATATATATTATGTTACTGTACTGATATGCAACTAGATGCTATTATACTATATGTCATTAGAAGATAGCATGCAAAACTTAAGCAAAAGTAGATACATATTCTGTATTATGAAAGTAAGATTATTTTTCAATAATAAAATAAATCAATTAATTAAATTGNTAATATATCAATTACTTATAAATAGCTCATATTTTATTTATTTATTCATAAAATGTGAAATTGTTACCATATTTTCATGTATACAACCCATAATGACAAATACCAACAAAAGATGCTAGAAAAAAAAAAAAACTTTCACATAATTCATTCTTAAGAAAGTAACCATTTCCAATAATCGTTTCAAGTTAATAATCATCTATTTATATTAATAATTGCCAATTTTCCTTCAGGACCTGTATTAGAGTTTCAGTACAAATAATTTCAAATAGATATACTCAGATGCATGACATAAATGTTTTGCTTAGTTCTCAGTTTTAAACAGCAATATTTTCAAATTTAAGAATTATCAATTTGATTTTTAATGTTTCAAAGATTAATAAACTAATTATGAGGAATTTATGTATTTACATCACAGAAATTCTCTTAATTAATGTGATTTAGACCAGATTTTGGTCAGTTAACAGAAAATGTCATTTAAGAATCATAAAGTACAAATATACTTATAAAATTTATTAATTAATATTGTATTTATACAGATATTTAATTGCTTTTATCATAAAAAATAAGAACTAAAACTTACTCTTTACCTCCTAATGAACCTATCCTTATTCTAATTTTAGTTGTAATTTATACTTTTAACTACTTGTATGATGGATGAAAATTTTGTGGTCAATCTTCATATACACTACACTCTTTGTTCATAAAATAATGAAACTCTTAAGGCAAAAATTCATCAGGCAATAAATAACATAATTTAGAATATGACGTGCCACTCTATGCATGACTTACTTCAAAAATGTGAAAAGTGTCTGCATATGAATGTAGGGCACTTGATTGATGTCATTTTCATAACATAAATGGCAAACTATGTTTGAATTCTTGTAGATGAAAATTTTGTTAATAAATATTTAATATCTATATATATATAAAATCCTAATCCTATAATCATAAATATATATCTCTTAAAAGTTCTATTCTCAATACTCTTTGATATTTATATAAATTTATATTTATAGAAGTAAAATTTCATTAACATACTTTCATGTATAAATTGATTTAAGAATTTCTGGTTTCAAAATACTTTGCTTATAAAGTAGAATTTAAACAGTCTAGTTAGAATGGAGAAAATTATCTCCTAATTAACATAACTGTAATCATATTGTGGCTACAAGCCATATTGTATTATATACATTAATATAGATTTAGTATAGTAGCCCTTTGTTCTCTTTCCTTCTAGAATTTTCCTCCCTAACTCCTTTCCTTTGGGTGAGATTACCAGTTCCAAGAACTAATGTAAACAAAGGAGAGAGTAAGATGCTGAGGCACAAGAGACAAGAGACACATAATTCTTTTAGGAAACCTGGAAGTAGACAGATGTAAATTTGAGTACTCTGAGTCAATGTTCACAATGACTGGAGATCATCGATTAGTCTGAGGAAAGAATCCTGTCCTATCATAGTGACGACACGGCAGTACATAATTAAGGATTGCAAAGAAATAGTAGTAGGAGACTGTGATATAGGAAAACTGAACTTATCAACCCTTGTGAAAGGTCTCATGTGATATCTCACCCATTGAATATATAGAACCAATCCCAGGTATTCTTATCTTTGCTAAAACTTACTCTTTACCTCCTAATGAACCTATCCTTATTCTAATTTTAGTTGTAATTTATACTTTATAAGATTAGTTTTAAGACTTGTACCCAAGTGCATTGTTGCAAGTAATATATGTTGGTTTGGCATTGTAAAAATAGTGATCATGCTGTAACATCTGGTGCATTTCTGTATGGTAACACAACATAGAAATCTTTATTAAGAACCTGTATATTTACCCAAAATAAACTATGTGTTAAATTACATGATCTTCTTTGTCTAGTAACGTGGTTTCTTTATTTGATCACATATCCCGCATACAAACTATTACTATATTTTCATTACTACAAAACAGTTGTTACAAATTCTTTTTTATTACAAAGGTCATTCTAAAAGTAAAGAATGTTTGTTTCTCTAGATATTTTTATTTAAGATAATGAAATAAAACTTATTTTTCAACACATGATACCTTAGGTATTTTTCTACGTAGTCGCCATACAAATTTAAACATTTGTCATAGCGTATCACCAGCTTTTCTATGCTTTCTGCACACTCAGTTACCACCAAGTTCTTGAACCAGACATTAAAAGCCTCTTTCAGTTTGTTGTCACTTCCATAGTAATTCCCGGCCAAAAAATCCTTCAATTTTGGGAAAGGATGGTAATCACTTGGAACAAAGTCCAGGCTATAAGGAGGATGTTCAAAAACTTTCCACTTAAACTGCTGAAGTAAGTTCTTCATCAACACAGCAGCATGTGGACATGCATTATCCTGAAGAAGCACAATGCCTCTGGACAATAATCCCCACCGTTTGTTTTGAATGGCACAGTGTAGTCGGTGAAGGGTCTGGCAATAGGCCGCTGCATTTATGATCTCCCCTCAAGGCATGTAGTCAATGAGTAGGACACTCTTTTGGTCCCAAAACACTGTAGCCATAACCTTTTTGGTGCTCAGAATTTGTTTGACATTTTTTGGTCTTGTTGGGGATCCAGAATGATGCCATTCCATTGATTGGAGCTTTGTTTCTGGAGTTTTATGCAAAATCCAGGTCTCATCACCAGTAACAACATGGTTCAAAATCTCCTCGCCATCCTTGTTGTACTGGCTGAGAAAAGTCAGTGCAGCTCCTATCCGATTTTGTTTGTGTTCATCTGTCAAAAGTTGAGGAACCCACCTGGCACACACTTTTCTGTAGTCCAAATCACCACTAACAATGCCATAAAGAATTGTTCTTGAAATTTCAGGAAAGAACAAACTGAGTCCATCTATAGTGAAAAGTCTATCCTGTTGAATTTTTTCCTCAATCCTTGATCTGCGTTCGTCAGTCACAACTGAAGGTTGGCCCAAGCGTTCTTCATCATAAATATTCGTTCACTTGCCATTAATTAAAAATGATGCATCATTTTGGAACTGAAGCTTCATTCATTACATTACCATAAACCTCAGTTATCTGTCTGTAAATTTCGATACGGAAGACTTTTTTCACAGTCAAAAAGCGTATTACACTATGAACCTCACACTTGGTGGGATCTTTAATTTTGTCACACATTTCAAAGTCACACTATAAACAGTAAACAATCATTGCAGCTCACTGTTAGCATCAGACTGGCACAAAAAAAATGGGAAGGTTCATGATGCAGCTGTGGGGGGTGGTGGGAGAACTGCACAATCAAAACTTTCTTTTCTTTTAGAATGACCCTCATAATTACTATCAAGGAGGCCTATCGAGAAGGGACAAGATAATTCAGGTTCCACTCATCAGAACATATTTTCCAGAAAAGGTCAGTTAGCCTGAGCCATCCTGGACAAGTTGAGACAGGTATGCCAACCGAGTTGGACCCACAGAACTACCGACTCAGCTCCAGATTGGTCAGTCAATGGATCTAAAACTTAGATATAAGGCAACACAACCATTGAAACTAGGAGAAATAAGCCTGGCTTAAGACTATTGTTAGAAGCAAGCAAGAAATATTGCTATATATGTATTGTAAATAGTTGTCAAATAAATGGACTTAGTCTGAATTCAAGGAGTCTTAAGGTGTTCTTTCTAAAGGACCACAGATCCAGAAGTTGGTAGGCATGAACCAAAATTTACTATTATAAATTAATTAACAACATAGAAGTTCACTGTGATTTATAAGTATAAATAGATAACTACTTTTACTATACTTTTTTTAATCAGCATCCTAGTAATATTGTTGTCTACTTTTATTATTAAAAGAGAAATTATGTAATAATTTCAGGTATACATATCATTTAATACTTCATATTCCTTTTTTTCTATTAAATTTTGTTATTTAAACTTTAACGTTACACTATCTGGAACCTGTGACCAGTGCTCTACGCATATATATAGTATATCGCTTGACAAACGTTTTCAAGCGATCTGTTCGCTCTTCTTTAGGTCGACTGAAAATTCCCCGGTCGGAGTGTATATTATTCGTTTGGATCGGGTGTCAGTTCCGACTGGGTGGGTCGTTTCTGGCATGTGCAGTCGTGTGGTGGGGGAGGAAACGGTGTGTTGGTGTCTAACAGCGATTGCCAGGCCAGAGATAGGGTTAGCTCTTCCTTCCGGTTAACGCAGGTGGCTAGCCGGCTGGCGTTGTAGATAGCTGCAGCCTCCAGCCACCTGAGATGCTGTTGGTGGGGCGTGTTGATGATGATAGTAGCTTTCTCGAGTTGTGGCTGGACAGCATCTCAGGTGGCTGGAGGCCGCGGCTATCTACAACACCAGCCGGCTAGCCACCTGCGTTAACCGGAAGGAAGAGCTAACCCTACCACTGGCCTGGCAATCACTGTTAGACACCAACACACCGTTTCCTCCCCCACCACATGACCGCACATGCCAGAAACGACCCACCCAGTCAGAACCGACACCCGATCCAAACGAATAATATACACTCCGACCGGGGAATTTTCAGTCAACCTGAAGAAGAGCGAACAGATCATTCGAAAACGTTTGTCAAGCGATATACTATATATAAGTGTAGAGCAGGGCTTCTTAAACTTTTTTTATTCACGACCCCATTTATGATTGTGATTTTTTTCGCGACCCCCCCCAAAATATATATAAAATAAAGATACTGTATATGTTACCGCTAAAGCTCGAAATCCGTTAATGTGTACATTACCTAGCTAATCTGCAGATTAACTAGGGTGATCCGTTAAAGCTGCGAAAATTGTTCAATTTCTCAAATTACCTAGGTAATTTGCAGAGTATCTAGG
>NW_019385166.1:364837-369284 GCF_000671375.1 Centruroides sculpturatus | reverse complement strand
GTTTTTTATTCATTCTTTTTCTTCTTGTAATCGTTGAGTTTCTATCTTAAGAGAACGAAGACACTCAAAGGGGCGGTATATTCAGTTTCGCAACAGTTAAGTATGTCAATGTGAATATCGCGTTTATAGAAAAATTATTAGAATTGTTTTGGTTTATTTGGTTACAGCAATGCAACACCTCAGCGATCTGACAAGGATGATGTATTCCGGAAAGACTTTTATGTGAAGCTGTCCCCTATTTAGGTTTTAATAACGTGAAGAAAACCCAGAAAACTCTACGTCACCGGTCGGTACGCCATGCGCAAAGTCACTACCGACTACTGGCATTCTGTGGTTTCCTCCACTTGGCTATTGGAGAGTACTTATTGAGCTGCAATTTCATAATAATTCTTACATTTATAACAAAAACTGATTATTTCTGTGAGTACTTAAAAGGAATGATTAATTATTTCGATACGTCTGATTATCTCTAAAATAATAAATAAAATTTGCTTAGAGTAAATAAAAAAGTACTCAGTAAAATAAAAAAATAATGATAAAATAATGAGAGTTTGGACGATTAAGTGCTAAATTGTATGCTCTGAATACTGAAAATAAAATATTTAAAAACTGAAAAAAACTAAGAATTGTGTAATCTAAATATATAAAATTGCTTGTCCTGACAGTCTGACTGACTGAATGACTCACTCAATCACTGATTCATCATCGCCCAGAGCAGACCGCTTAACCTAAGGAGGTGAAATTTGTTAGTCAGTTAGGGTACGTCATGGAAACGCACACTAAGAAGGGATTTTTCGAAATTCCTCCGCGGAGGAGAGAGAGAGGATTAAGGCTTAACCAGAAGGATGGCTTCTACTGTACTATTTTAAATGCGATTTTTTGTTTATATCTGCGATTTAGTAGGGTATGCCAAGGGAATGCACACTAAGAAGGGATTTATCGAACTTCCCCCGTGGGCGGGAGAGAGAAAGGATTTAGTCTTTATCGAGTACTTAGGTGTATTAAATTAATAGCATTACAGACATTGTTATAAATATTTTTATCTATTTCGATTTTAAAAATGTTCGAACCGTTTTAGATTCGAATTTGTTATTGCATATTGGTTCGATTATAGAACGATTGTAAACGTTCCAGAAAATTGATCAAATTGAAAACAGTTCGTTTGATTTTCGGCAATTCTCATCATTCTCAGCGGTAGATGTTATATAACAATTACTATGGTTGTTGAAATACTGAATATAAATGGGGTTTGCTTGCAAAATCCGTGCGGGCAAAGCCGCGAGTAACAGAATTTCATTTGATTATTAGGTAGTTAGGTAGTTAGTTTAACAAGAAAAAACAATATAAAACAATAAATTATACAATGAATTATAATTATAAAACAAGTACAAAGCATGAAGTGTGCGATTAATCAAGATAGCTCTATCATATTCGGATTAGAAGACATATGTATTAGCATAATCAATCGTAATCCCAGTGATATATTATGACATTGGTTTAGTAATATACTGATTATTTTCATGAACATATTTTTACGATAATTGTATACATGTTTACACAATTTATCTATGCTTTTCTGAGAATCCGGACATTAACAAAGAAATAATATCAACTTCGTTAACTATCTGTCAACTTTCACACCTGGGAATATATCTTCCTTTTAGTTTCCAGCATCAGTAATGACGCTTTCTCGTGACTTTCCGATCTGCTGTCCTGATCTAGTCGTTTTAATGTCACAACTAGCTACTAACAAGAGGCCGTTGTTGCCCATTCCTCTCCTGTACAAGTCGCCTATAACCGAATCCAATAACCTATAAGCGATCCTATAACCGAAATCATCGTCTAGTCCTCGAACTTGGTTATTTATGTCTGTGCTCCTGCGTAAATTTTTTTGGACATTATCATCGGATATCTCGGCTCTCTCGTTCTTCCTTCACTTCTCTGTTCAGTGACAATATTTCCAACTCACGGAGTATTTTAACAAGATCTAAACTGACATAAAAGAACAACTTTTGGGACTGAAAGGAAGAACTTTTGCTAACCTACAAACAAAATTATAAGATATTTATCCTCCGCGCTCTCAAATCTCTCTCTCTCGTGAGCCATCTACGTGGTATGATCCAAAAGTTCGGGGACGGCAGTAATGTATGAAAACAAAAGCATGTATTTGAAGTTACAGCGTATGAAATGAATTCTATCAAACTACCAATGTGTATTCAGGTTTGTTTCACGTAATTAAACCGCAAGCGCTGTTGTTTTCTTTCAGAGATTTCAGAGATACCTTTGTTTTGCGACGTAATAAAAATGGAGTTTCAAGAACAGCGCTACAACAATAAATTTTGTCAGTGTTTAGGTAAAACACCTACGGAGACTTTAAAATTGCTAAGAAAGATGTACGGTAATTCTACAGTGGCGAAATCAAAGGTGTACAAATGGCATCGGCGTTTTAAAGAGGGCCGAGAATCCATCGCAGACGATGAACGCTCTGGCCAACCTTCGACTTCAATGTGTTCGCAAAGATCATCGCCAAACCCTTGAAAAAGTCACTGCGGCTACTTATCAAAGACTAGTTGCCAGCGTATTTTAATGAAAGATCTTAACATGCACAGAGTGTCTCAGCACATTGTCCCTCGGCTTTTGACTTCTTAACAAAAAGAAGAACGAATTAGAATCTCGGGTATCGACAAAGCCGATAAGGATCCAGCTTTTTTGACACATCATAACAGGAGATGAAACGTGGTGTTATTTATTTAATATTCAATCAAAACGTGCTTCTTCAAGATGGAAATCACCCTCCTCACCACGATCGAAGAAATTCCGGCAGAATCGGAGCAAAGGGAAAGTCACGATGGAGGTGTTTTTGATTCTCAAGAAATTGTTCATTCAGAATTTATTCCCGAAGGCAGAACAGTAAACAAAGAGCATTATCTAGACATTTTACGTCGTTTCAGGGAATCCATTCATCGTAAACGGCCGCAGATCTGGTGAAGTGGAGACTGGTACCTTCTGCGTGCAACGCACCTGCTCATCGGTCCTAAATGGTCACACAGTTTCCCCCAAACACAAATTAATGTGTTTCCACACCCGCTTATTCACTGGACTTAATCCCGCGTGATTTTTATTTGTTTCCATCCATGAAAAAACATTTGCAAGGACGCAGTTTTGTGTCATCAGATGAGATGAGAGCAGCAGCACAAGATGCCTTACGGGATGTTTTAAAAAATGGCTTCCAGCAGTGTTTCCAGAAGTTATACGAGCGCTGGCAAAAGTGTATCGTTGCCCAAGGTGATTACTTTGAAGGTGGTTGTGCATCAGCAATATAAACTTTTTAAGGTAAGGAATTTTAAGCCAAGTCCTCGAACTTTTGGATCGTACTACGTATATAGTTGTTTCGATTTACATGTATCATGAACCTTTTTCTTTTTTTCAAATAAACGGTTATTTGTTTGTTAAACTGAAATACAAGTGAGTCACTTCCATCCCGCTGTCTCCATGTCGATTCTAATTCCCCCACGCATGCGACCGCTTCCATGACCTACTTATAAAACAAAACCTCGACGTCGCAACGTTTGGGTCAAACGACACCTGATGGTATCAGTTCTTTAACTATATTTATGACCTTATTGGGCTGCATTATGAAAAAATTGTTCACTTATAAAGCCCTACTGTCATCTGTTTGTCTCTACTCGTCTTTAATCTCGAGAACGAAGTTGGATAGATGAATGCCGAGACCAGATATGGGAATTCTAGGAGCATTTGTTATTATTTATAATAACTTGACAACTTACAAGACGTCTCTAAGAAAAATTTTTGGATATTTACATTAATTAATGCTCGAGCACTTTCAATAACTACTATATTCACAAAGACAGAGTTTAAAGTTGAAGTTAACATAAACCAGTCAGAACTCACATATTTAAATTAAAATAAATGCTGACTGATTAACATTTCAAATAGTAAAATGACCGTTTTAACATAAAAAATTTCGTTCAAATCATTTTATCTTTATTAATTTCTTTCCTCTTGTAATATTTTTAAGAGAACGAAGACTTTTAATGGAGCGATTATAAGAAAATTTAATATAAATTGTATTTTATATTAAAGCAATTACTATCAATCACTATTTAAATATATAGGGGAGATCGGGGCAACTTCGGCAGGCGGGGCAAGTTTGTCAAGCGCTTTTTTTAAAAAACGAATTAAAAGGAGACTTTGGTTATAGGTTAGGCAGTTGAGTTTTATTGGTGGCTTGTTGAGTGTAGTGTTTTTATTGTTCTCCAACAAGCGTAGTTGAATTATCAAGCAAATTTTCATTTTCGTTCAATTCCATATAATATTTTTTTTCCATTTATATTGAATTGGCAGGTTTTGTTATAATTCCATGATAACGAAAGTTACTTTTCCTGTTAGAAGGATGTAACTTCAACTTATTCACGTGGCCAGATCG
>NW_019385166.1:337947-359419 GCF_000671375.1 Centruroides sculpturatus | reverse complement strand
TTTTAATTCAAACATTTCCCTAAACGTAGTTACATAGAAGATCAGCATGACTCTGATGTTATCAGGAAAAGTATAATTTGCAGGAGCAAGACACTACTAATTTCAGATCGGGAACATAAGTCTATATTTTAAATTAAATAAATTAAAAATTGCCCGGCAGGTGACAATAAATAATCATCACTCGTTATATATTTAATTCGGTACAGAATCATGACACAGCAAACAGTTCTTTTTATACAGAGTCTTATAATTACTATAGCCTACTATTAAAAATATCAATTTAATTTATTGAGTAGGGAGCCCAGTCTTACTCTCAGTAATGAGGAAGTGCTGTATTTAAGGGTAACAAAAGGCTTACGTCAGCACAAATTGCCTAACATTCAATGGGCTTGCGTGTTAAGACATGGATTGTGTCTGGTGAACATCTGGAAACATCGAAAGTGATTTACACGAAACCATGAGACTTGCATGAAAACACGAAGGAAGTGATAAAAACTTTATTGTTTATTTTACTTGTATTCAGGTTATTTCTTTCCTTCAATTTTTCAAGAACAAAATAAATTGAACATGAGGAATAATCGACAAGAATCAATTCATTTATAAAAACCTTTATGTACATTTTAAACAAGATTTATATGAATTCCATGTTGTACGAGTCACTTAGATTTTACAAATACGTAAGCCGTTCACAGCCCAGCACACGTATTTGTAAAATCTAAGTGACTCGTACAACACGGAATTCATATAAAACGGAATTATTAACAGTGTTATAGGGGAGTCAACTGTAAATAGAAATCCTATCTTCAAAATTTATTACAGTGTACATTTAAATATGAATTTCTATCTTTACATTTATAAGTACAAATTATTTGTAATGGAAAAATTACATTGACTAAAAGAGGAGACTTTATATTTCTGTTGTTAAGCTGTATACCATAGCTGGGCACTATGGATCTTCTATAAGTCCATAGTGTTCAGTGAATGAATCACTGAACATTGGTAGATTCGAGCCTCACTAATGGGTTGTCTATGTGGAGTTTCCACATAGACAACCCATTGGTGAGGCTCGAATCTATTAGCCTCGAATCTATGTGGAGTTTCCACATAGACAATTCATTGCTGAGGCTCTACACTAAATGCAGCCCAGTTTTAGAAAATGGACATAAGTATAATACACCTAAATATGTTATTCAATATTTAAAATTGTTCTTTGAAATAAAACTAAAAATGAATAATTTCACAAAATAAGATTTAAAGAAAAATAAAGCGAATTTATTTGCGTGGAGATCTGTACTTTGTCAACAATAGGAATTCCATACTCGGTTTGTTCAGGTGGCAACATGGCAGACAGTAATTAACAATAACTAGTTGTTCGTATTAAAATATTTTTATAATTTTTAGAATTTAAGGACGTACATATAAATTAAATACAGTCGAACCACCCAAAGGCGAATATTTTTTTACGTTTTCGTTGTTTGGAGGTTTACTGTATGTTTTTCGTTACGAACGTTCTATTTAATAATTATAATACAATGAAATTGTTCCCACACTATTTATTCTGACATAATGAATATCCGATACGACTGGAACAAGAGGGTCTTCAGGCCTCTCGTGCGAATTAATTATTAAAGGAATTAAAAAGAAAAGAACATTGTATAGTCCTCTTACTTCCTTGGAGGTTAAATTAAGATTTTAGTTTTAAAAATCACGGAAAAATCCACCTTAATTTGACATTTATTTCTCTAGTATCCTGAATAAATGGAGAGTAATCGAATTTAAATGCAAACAGTTTATAAAGTAGCACACACGGAAGTAGTCAAGTGAACAAACATTTTACATTCGTCTTTAACAAATAATGGCAGAATAATTTTTCTATTTTACAGAAGTTTTTTAAGCAATTTCGATCAAGCAAGCAAGGTATTTAAAAAAATATTCTTCCACGATACACTTCCTGTTGTAATTTAATTGCTTGACTTCACAATGTTTTAATATTTTTTACATTCCCATTTTAATTTACGAGGTAATTTAATATAAATAGAGATTAACAGTAATAGTAATTATTCACGAACACTTCCCCAGTCCTTTCAATTGAAAACAATTAACACGAGTGGAAAAGTTAAATCCCTAATTAAAAGTTTACATAATAAAATATTATTTGTAAATATAGGTTCATCACACATTTGCCTTCTTTGGGTTACAATTTGAAAAATTTGTACACAACTTCTTGCTGTCGTCCGTCCGTCTGTCTGTCATTCCGTAATCTCGAGAACGAAGTTAGATAGATAAAATCGAGACTACTTTTGGAAACTCTTAGGGCAAAGTTCACCGATTAACTGTATAGGGTCCTCTGATTTATACCGAACGTCAAGTACTTTTAATTCAAACATTTTCCTAAACGTAGTTACATAGAAGATCAGCATGACTCTGATGTTATCAGGAAAAGTATAATTTGCAGGAGCAAGACACTACTAATTTCAGATCGGGAACATAAGTCTATATTTTAAATTAAATAAATTAAAAATTGCCCGGCAGGTGACAATAAATAATCATCACTCGTTATATATTTAATTCGGTACAGAATCATGACACAGCAAACAGTTCTTTTTATACAGAGTCTTATAATTACTATAGCCTACTATTAAAAATATCAATTTAATTTATTGAGTAGGGAGCCCAGTCTTACTCTCAGTAATGAGGAAGTGCTGTATTTAAGGGTAACAAAAGGCTTACGTCAGCACAAATTGCCTAACATTCAATGGGCTTGCGTGTTAAGACATGGATTGTGTCTGGTGAACATCTGGAAACATCGAAAGTGATTTACACGAAACCATGAGACTTGCATGAAAACACGAAGGAAGTGATAAAAACTTTATTGTTTATTTTACCTAAAAATAAACAATAAAGTTTTGGCAAGTTGAAAGGCAAGCGAGACAATATGTAGGACTGAGAGCGAAGTTGTTTGCACTGAATGAAGACAATAAAATTAAAAGAAAAATGTTAAAAGCCGCAAAGACAAGTGTTGTTAAAAATACAACCATTAACGATTATAGAAAGTGTTTGTTTAAAACAACAGAACAATGCAAAACACCTAATTTAACATACACGAAATTTGGACTTAGAAATGAATAAAAATAAACTTTGATGTAAAAATAAAAAGCAATACTTATTGAATAAAGGAACTGAAGATCTTACTTTGTTATTTCTTATAAATTAAATTAAAGAGAAATTTTGAGAGAAGGAAGCAAAGTTGAAAATTTAATGAAACTCTAAAAATAAAGTCTGAAAAATTAATTTCAGTCCATTAAAAGTCATTAGAGAATCTGGAATTAATATCTAAATTTTAAAAAATTTATCAGAATCTTTTCAAAAGGTTTATTTGATAAGATGCAGATAAGACAACTGGTTCAAAAACTACCCTCAAAATGATTACTTAATTTTAAAAATAAACATTAAAAAGCTTTAAAGTTTATATAAATAATTTATTATAAAGGTAGCTTTATATTTAAATATTTTTTAGTGAGGAAGTATTGATATTAAGAACTACCAGAAAACAAGCGATAAATTTTAAAATGTGTTTAGGCTGGAATATTGTTGTTAGTACTGTATATAAAGAATTGATTAGAAATTTAATAATGAATCATATAAACGATTGGCGTAATCTCCGATGAAATGTTCTGCTAAATTAGTTGTAAGAGGTACAAAAACATGCTTTAATAACATCACTGTTAGCAGGAATATGCAATCAATACTTAAGTACAGCTTTAACACATAAAACTATTTAATTTAAAAAATATTCAACAGATGGCGCAACATGTCCGTTAGTAATCTCAACCGTGGGTGAGTCAGGTATAGTGCTACCCCTATGTAGTGGCAAATAAAAATGGGAAATTTTTTAAGTATTTTCCCACGCGTTTTTGTTTGAATCTGGCAACACTTAACACATTGAGTGGGGTTAAAAAATTTGAGTGAATAAAAGGTTCCATTCCGCCAATAATAATTCATGTTACACGAGTAAGAATTTTTTCATCAGCGCTTCGAATGTTCTTTCGCCATAGAAGACTGGACACACCTAAATTTTATTTATATTCTTTATAATTATTTAAATTTAATATATATAACACAACACAAGAGAAAGGAAACAATAGAAAGAACAGAAGAAATAAAGGAAAACAATAAATATATCAATAACAGAACGTGTAAAACAATTTGTGTGTGATTTGCCACCACAAAACTCGTTATCAATCGAATTAAATATTATAAATTAAGTTATAATATTATATAATGTTTATTTAATTACAATTAACAACTGAAATAGACATAAATTTAGCAGAAAAACTTATGGTGAATTATTTAGTGTTGGATTGAGTTAAGGTAGGAAAATTTAATTAGTGAAATTATACTGAATTTTTTACCATAAAACAACTTATAAGTGTGGGAATAAAATTACCTGATTATCGATTTGTACTACAGTCGACCCCCCTGTAACACTGTTAATTATTCCGTTTTATATAAATTCCATGTTGTACGAGTCACTTAGATTTTACAAATACGTGAGTCATTCACAGCCCAGCACACGTATTTGTAAAATCTAAGTGACTCGTACAACGTGGAATTCATATAAAACGGAATAATCAACAGTGTTATAGGGGAGTCGACTGTACTATACTTATTTATCAGATATTGTGTAAATACTAAAATAAACATAACTTACTATTTTGTAAATAAGTAAAATAACACAAATGGAAGTTCCACACTTAAATTTTTTTTGTTTTAAATTGTAACTTTAAACGTGAATTTACCGAACACTGTAAAAATTTCTTATTTTTCTTGTTTAATTTGTGTTTATTTCGAATGTTAATTGTAAATAAATAAACATTAAAAGCCTGTAATTTAATTTCCTGTATTTAATATAAACACAGGAAATTAAATTACATGGTTTAATGTTTAATATTTAATATTATTAATAATCGTCAATATATATAATAAAGGTAAGTGTACAATGTGCGTACCGCTAAAACTTAAAAACGAGTTCCGGTACGATCAAGGGAGTTATATTGTGTGGTAGCCCTCTATCTCCCAACCCTGAAGAAGGTTCCCGTTTTTACCTGAAGGGCGTACTGCTGAAGATATAAGGACTAGAAGGTTCGTTCTCTAGAAATTTCTAGAACAGTCCAGAACATACGAGAGTATTCCAGAGCATTTCACAACATTCCAGAATGTTCCGGGATGTTCTGGATCGTTCGGGAACATTCCGGAACATCCCAGATCATTGTGGAACATTCCAGAACATCCTCGAATGTTGTGGAATGTTCTGAAACATTGTGGACCATTCCAAGTTTTTTTTGTATGGGTGGGACTATTCATTGGTGGGTTATATAAAGCAAGATCCGTCGCGGATTGGTATGTCAGTTTCAACTAATCCATATATATATAGTCGAGACAAGTTGATAATAATAATAATAATAATAAGCGCAGAGCCCAAACGGTTAGGAGTTGAAAGTTGAAATTTGGTACACAGGGTACGTCACGAGAACACACACTAAGAAGGAATTTTTCGAAATTCCCTCCACGGGAGAGAGGGACAGGATTAAGGCTTCCCATGAACAACTCAACTTCTATTTTTCTATATTAGAAACGTTTTTTTTGCGTTTTTGATAACGTTTTAATAAGGTACGTCACGAGAATGTACAGTACACTAAGAAGGGATTTTTCGAAATTTCCCACGCGGAAAGAAATTGTTAACACTTGGGAAAGTGTTAATAATGGAAGTGGTTAAGTAACAATTGATGTGTTAAGAGGAAGCGACGTGCAAGTTTTACAGGAGCAGATGCGGTTTTTTGCGTTTTTGCGGGAAATCGAACACATTTTTAGACCTATGTAAAAATTCTCTAATTAGGCTGGAAATGGGAGATCTAATTCTTGCATTCTGTGAAAACGGGTAAGATTGGCTATAATGTAATTTTAATCTTAATCTTAAATGTTTTCGAATAGTCGAAAATGTTTTGGAATAGTCGAGAACCGTTATGTGTGAGTAGTGGAGATGGCTTTCGGAGACGTATGAGCACATGCTTCAGTTGATTTTTCATAAGTAAAAGTGTACGAATAACAGAAAAAAGTAGAAAGTGAAAAGTGAAGTGTAAAAATTAAAAATTAAAAAATAAGCAATGCCAAAGCGTAAGAAAGAATTTTTACGGTCTCGAATCATATCTCAAAGGCAAAAGATGGCGCGGAGACGGAAACACATCGAATCAGAGAAAGATTATGTAGAAGAAAAAAACAGTCTTTTATATATATATATATAACTATATTACATATAAACGTACGAACAAATAAAAACCCAGCGAAGCGGATACTTGCAGCTAGTGTATTATGATAACGAGTTCTATCGTCGAAAACAGTAGGAAAAAAACACATAAATTTCTTTATACATTCTGTTATTGATATATTTATTGTTTTCCTTTATTTCTTCTGTTCTTCCTATTGTTTTTTTTTTCTTTTTGTTTTATAGTGTGTTATATATATTAAATTAAAAATTCAGGAGTGTATATTAAGTCTTCCACTGCAACAAGAACGTTAAATGCGCCAGCTGATTAAAAATTTTTACTTACGTAACGTGAATTATTATTGGTGAAACTCGAACAGGAAATGTGAGAACACTTATTAGTAAATTTACTATTGTATAATTTTTTATCTTTAAAATGTTAATTAATTAAAATACTTTTTAATGAAAGGAAGATAACGAATTTAATTCAAAACTCCATTCGTAAATAAATTAAATTAGTCCTTTATTACACAAATATGTTGTAAATATTAATTTATAAACCGAAACGAAAATTAGATTCTGCAGAAAATGGAATGCGAATTTGCCTTACCGCATCTCTGATTATATAGGATATTTAGTTATTAATTAATGTAATTAATTAACAGTTTCTTCGAATTTTCCACTCGTGCTTCCATTTAGATTATAAAGAATATTATCCTTTCTGGTAGTTATTATGTATTTTATAACGTTCTCCTACCTACACAACCCGGAAGTTAAGCCAATCAGTCAGAAATAATCCCAATCAGAATCTAAAAGGATGCTGAAAAAAGACCTGATAAGACTTGCTTTCGGGTGATTTTAAAAATGCTTTCAATGCATCCATTCGAAGGACACCAGACGTGTATGTGATATCTACGTCGTACATCACGTAGTTAAGTAAGTAGCAGACAGTATAATTAATATATTCATAATAACATAATCATTTTAATATAGTTTACATCTAAATTCGTACCACTATGCCATCAACATCCTTTGCACCACTATTGGAGGTATTAATTCTCGTAAAACAGTGGTTCTCAACTGGGGGTACATGTACCCCTAGGGGTACGAGCATAAATCGAAGGGGTACATCTAACTTTCGTTATAAAATTTGCTGTAAATTGTTACCACTTCTTGTGTTATTATTTCATAAGTATATTATATATAGATAGCTGAAATGTATTTATTTATACCACTGGTCTAGTTAGTTAGTTAGAGTTTTTTTTATGGCACTCAGTTATAAGGGCTGTATACATCTAACACAGTAATTATAAAATTTACATACAAAAATGTAGGGGGTACTTGAGAAACAACTAATGGGCTAATAGGGTACATCAACAAAAAAGGTTGAGAACCACTATCGTAAGAGATTGGGGTCTTCGGAACAACACACCGGAAGTAGGGCAGTGTGCCTCTCAAGTGTGACTCGAAACTTTTGCACTTTCAAAACAAGATTAGGATTGTCGCTACGATACTTTAAAAGCCAATAGTAGTTCATGCTTCTCTGTGGTGGCACTACAAACGATTTTGGGGTAATTAAAATACAATCGAACTAAACTGTAATCATTCACATTACCTGTATGTATGTCTATCTGAGTGCATAACTTTTTAAGTCATTAAATACGCACATTAGCCCAAATTTTCATCTCCACAAACATGGTCAAGTTAACGTGCCTATAATAACTTGCCACGATAATCATTAACATATCATACATTTATCAATATCGTTATATAACTTGATTTATCGAGAATTTGTGAATAATCATAAATGCTAGTTAATCCTTGGTTAATTATATTCATTAGTTGAGTTCAATAATTTAATTTTGAACGTAATTTTATTCGTAAAATCAATATATTTTTAATTATTTTATAAGTTTTTCATAAATCTATTACTGTATATAATGCCAAAAAAGGATAAATGATAAATTAAGAATAATAATAGATAGATTTTACGTGTCAGATAAAGATAAGAACGTCTAAGATTACTACTTTATAATATTTTTTAATGGCAATAAATATTAAAAATTTCCTATTCCTTCTGGAATTTATCATTTGAATTAAATTTGATATTAAATCTGTCGTAAAAATCGAAAATGATCGATAAAAATAAAGAAATATATCGGTTTTAATGCTGTAAAACTTCACTTAATAAAATTAATTATATAAAAAAATATATTAATAATAATAAAATTGTTCACTTATCTAATAATCAACGACAGTAATAAAAATTAAATTTTTAAATCCACATTTTTTTCCTTGATAATTGCTGTAATTGACGCTGTTACAATCAACAGATGTCACACGAGATGTCAACTGCATCCTGCGCCTGTAAAGCAAGCTTTCTGGAGAATGGACGAGTTTCGAGGAAAAGCGCGCATTCAGGAGCACGTCGTTCCCATTTCTAACACCTTCGTAGCCGCGTATTTAATTACAATAGGTAAGTTAATTGTTAAATAAATAGAAAATAATTAAATGCCATGTTATATTTTAAATTACTATATGAATTTTTAAGTATATATTATCTTAGAGATACAATCGATAAAAATAAACAAATGTATCCAATATATCCTTTTTAATTAGTTTTATAAATAAAACTATATAAATACGAATTTAATTTATATTATATGTCTATATTTATATATAGAGATATTTTTTAAAAGATTTTTTAACATTAAAATGTCGAATATAATCCTATTTATCGAACTGGATGACATATATAATTAACGTTAAATATAATAAAATATTTCTTAAAATTTTTTTATGTTATTTATCTTTTACACGTTCTCTTATTTAACAATTTTACAAAGTTTAAAGTTGAAAATTGAATTAAATTGAGAATAAAATCAATTTCGCTCTTTATATATTTATATATCCGCATATAATCTAGTTGTGTTTAATATTTTCAGTTGGAGTTGCTCTTATCTCAAATGTTATTCTTCTGATGGTATTGAAAAGGAAAAGAAAATTACGCTCTTTTCATTGGTGTGCAGCTGCCCTTTCCATCTCTGATGTACTCTTCAACATTCTTCTTCATCCTATGTCCATTGCTACTTCTCTTGGTTTCGATCCCTCTATAATCTTCAATTATTACGGTATTTTAAAATTTAAGAATTATTTTTTTAAATAAATATAAACTTAATTAAAATTATCTATTTTATTTTTAGTTAATTTACTCGATTTTCCCAATTTCCACGTTATAACAGTTTCAACCAATCAGCGTTAAGACAGTCATATCTGTAACCAATCATATTCAAAAATATTTCGAAATCTTAGAAAAATGTATCTTTATAAATTGAATATCTTCATAAATGACTTAATTTTTAATTTTTACGTCTACTTTCATCCATTTTTATTCTGTTTAATATTCGTTAATAGGATATTGATTTGTGTAATTGCTAAGGATTACACATTCTTACTATCGGAATTAAGAGCGAATCACTTAAATAAAATTCCATTTACATTTAAAATGTATTTATCTTCCGAAAAAAGGATTGCAACATTTGAAGATAGTAAAATTTAAAGTCAACTTTTTACTTTTTATAAAAGGATTTTAAATTAATTTATTTTATCATTTATATTTCACATCTTAATACTTTTCATCATTGATTCTTAATGTCGAGTGAATTGCAAAATTTTTTTTTATTGAAAACTTTATCAATTAAATTACTTTTTCTTGTAGTTTTTATAATGTGTTTACGTATAAATTAATAAAATATTTTATTAATTTTTAAAAGTTTTATTAGTAGATAAAACATTTCTCTTTGTGTTTGAGCTTTAGATTAACATAAAAAATTTAGATCAAAGACTAGAATAACTTAATTTATTTAATTTCTAGTGTATTTTTTAATATTTTAAATCACTAAATTAATATCAAGGTTATTTTCATTGCGAAAATCTATTTCTTTAAGTAATTGTTCTAGAGGTATTGATGTGTATTTCACTGCGTGGGCTGTGGTATGTTGAAATTTTAATCTTCTTCTGCAGGCAAAATCTATATTTAGAATTATTTCCCTATATTTTATCTATACACTTGTACAGTAATGTATACTACACATATCTTAAAGCATACTAAAATGACAGTATACACAAAGAGAGTTTTTATTCACAGACAATTACGAGTATAAATTTCAAAATACAGCTCTAGTTCCTCACTGTTCTGGTGCTTCAATGTTAGTTATTGTTAAATTACACCTGTAAAAAGAACGTTATTATTATTAAATCACAGAAGAATTCAAATTTATTTCATTTTTTAGGATGCATATATTTTGGCTTCGTAGCTTTAACGTTAGGATGCTACAACATGGCTATACACGCTTTACTGGCAATTATCCGTTACGTCAATATATGCCACCCCGAAAAAGGTAAACATACCGTGTTAATTTACGCGAAAATTATAACAAACCTTCCTATTGTTTTCATTTCGTTTCAGTTTACTGGTTTAGAAAGAGGACAATGCTTTATATATTAATAACCGCTGCTGTATACTCCCTTTTATGGTCATCTGGACCATTTTTTGGTGTGGGAAAGTACGAAACGTTCGAAGTTGGCTGCACAATTGCATTCGATGATAACTCAATACCGGGTAGAATATTCATCACTTGTGCTTTTATTTTTGTATTTTTTCTACCCTTAAGTAAGTAAACATCCACTAAATTTTTACACCTTATTACGTAGATTTAATTAATATATATATATTTTTTAATTTAGTAGTTATAATTACTTCTTATGGAAAAATAACAATTCAAGTGAAACGTCTGAGGAAAAAATTACTTTGTGTTGGCAATCTATCGATTGGAAAATATAGGAAAACTCAAGTACCTCTGAAAGTGACTTCTCCTCAACTTAAGATGATAAAAGTAAGATTTTTATCTAAGAAAAATAACATCTTTATCAGCACTTTAAATTAAACATACCAGTCGACCCCCCTATAACACTGTTGATCATTCCGTTTTATATGAATTCCATGTTGTACGAGTCACTTAGATTTTACAAATACGTGTGCTAAACTGTGAACGGCTCACGTATTAGTAAAATCTAAGTGACTCGTACAACATGGAATTCATATAAAACGGAATAATCAAGTGTTATAGGGGGGTCGTCTTGTATATAAGTAATTATAATCTCATTAAATTCTTTAATTCGTCTAAATCTTTTCATCAGAATTTTATAATTAAATTATCAAATTTGATACCTCAGTAAATTTATATAATTGTTTATTTATTTCATATTTTACAATTAATTTTAAGCTATAATTGGTATGTATGTATGTACTGTTCGTGGTTATTTTAAAAATATATATAAAATAGCATTTTGACATTTAGCATAAAATTACTTAAAAATACACTCGAAATTTTTTATAAATAATTACTTCACAATCGAATCTCATCATTGTTACGTAATAATTAAAAAATTTCGATCAATTTCGTATTAATTGATTTATTGGTTAATTTTAAATTTAAATTCGCCAATCACGTTTCAGCATTTAACAACTCAGAGAAATGAAAATTATAAAATTTACGTCTATAATTAATTATACAAATTTTAGAGATAATTTAACTATTTTAAAGCTTCTGTTCTTCATTTAATCAAAAAAATTTTAGCATTTTTTATGCCTATTTCATGAAGAAATCGGTAAAGTTTAATCAATAAGTTTATTTTTGGCTATAAGAAATCAAAAACCACACAAATTTTACAAAATTTAATGTATTTTAAGCAAGATAATTGCATATTTTTCGAGACTTTTCAAGGTTAAAAAATTCGATTTAAACTTTACATTAGCATTTAAATGAGTGTTAAATACTTATTATTTAGACAGAAAATACGCAAATAGATAAAATTTAATAAAGATTTTAATGATATTGTTAAAATTTACCTAATTTAAATGTCTAAATAGAAATTACTATACAATACACGCTGATTTCTAATACGTGCCCTTTTCTTTACGCGATTTGCATTGATTATCCATTGTTCTTGATTGTTTAAACAATGTTTTAAAGTTAACAATTATTGTTCCTGGCTTCTTACTTTATTCTAATTATCTCCGTTAAACAAATTTACATAATTAATTAATTTTTTAATTGATAAACACAAAAGAAATGTCAATTTTCATATTTTAAGAAGGTCGATTGTAAGAAATATAATATATATTTTTAATATGTTCTTTTACAGAAATTGTTCCTTACATAATTACTTTTTCTACATTTAAATTTTTATTTTTTAACGTTATTCAACTTGAATTTCTATTTTTTTTCTTGATTCTCTCACGTTTCATAAATTAATACAATCAAAAACAATTCATACTTCCATTAATCTCAGATACAATAAAAGATATAAACTTCGTATTAAGACAGAACATTTCTCGCTACTTTAACTACAAAAATATATTTTTTGAAAAGAAAAATGGTAAATTTTACGATATTTAACATTCATCTTCACAGCTTTTATCTTCACTTCTTGACTCAATTAATAAAGATATTTGATGGAAAATCTTGCCATGTATCTTTGGAATACAACACAATACAGTAGAGAGTCGTTTATCCGAATCAATTGGGAACTGGAATTGTTCAGATAACTTATTTTTCGGATAACCGATTGTGTACGAAAAAATATATTAACCTACCCCGTGTTGAAATTTTTCTCCATTGCGTGTCGCTTCTCGTTGAATTTTGGTCGATGTTAAGCCTAACGTAAACTTTCTAAAATAATAATCGTGGCTATTGTATTGTATTGTATTGTTAAAAATGATTTCTTTATGTTTTACAAACGAAATAAATACATTGAAAAATATAAAAACAAATAAAAATTATACTTGAGGCCGACTGGAATTCTTTCGGATAACCGACGTTTCGGATAACCGACTTTCGGATAAACGACGCTCTACTGTACTAGTGTTTACTAAGCCAGAATAGTAAATGTTAACTCCACCGATTTACATCAATAAAAACCCTTCAACCTCCTATTGACACAAAAGAAGTAGGAATTACATTCCTATTTAACAGTTATTTATCAGAGCAAAAGCTAATACTATATTATAAAATTGCAATACAGTATGTTACTTACAGTACTTTACTCGTCTCTATATAGGTCTGTATTGTAGTACACGCATATATCAGATGCATCTAGGCAAGTATCCAACACTGAAGTACCTCGCAAATTGTATTATTCGATATAAAAAAAACTTCAATGAAAGTAATATAAAGTATTTAGGGTAAGGCCATATTTTTAATTCGCCAGGATTCTCAATTCTCGCTGTTGTAACCTGATGTAGTGATGTAAACTTGTTATAAATCAACTTAGAAGACATCATGACACGAAAGCATAATATTGAACTAATAAAGCTCTAAAATATATTTACTATTTATTAACATCTTGTAATCTATTTTCAGTTAACTGCTATAATTGCTGGATGCTTCATCATCGCTTGGAGCCCCTATGCCATAGTTTGTTTGTGGCAATCTTATATTGATCACTCCTTATCTCGTATATATATCATTGTAGCTGCTTTATTCTGCAAGAGTGCCACAGCTTACAATCCTTTTATATACATGTTCATGTCGAAAAGTATACAGAAAGAAACGTCAAAGGTAAGTTTCTACCCCCACTTTCTCCACAATTTTCAAATAACTTTTTACCAGTTAAAGCAAATGAAAATATAAAAGCATATAGATGAAGTTTTTCAGTGAAAGTTACTTTTTTACAGATGTTTTATGGGTTTATCAAAACGTGCTACCACCACGAAAGTGCTGTCAATGCATCCAAAAGCAGCAGGAAATCATCATATGTTAGAACATCGCTTAAATCTTCTTGGATTTATTCAAAGTCATCACGATATTCTCAGCAAACCTCACACGTATAAAACTCTACTATAAAAAGCAATACTATTACTACTAACAAGGGTAACGATTACATCATAAAGTATCTTGTATACTGCATCACACAACAAATTATCATGAATCTAAATAAAATACGATTACGTAAAACTAAATATTGTAAATTTACTGAAAAAAAATATAAATTAGTTCATAAAATCTAATAATTATTATTTATATTTAAAAATATTTAATAATTATTTCATATGTTACGTTTCATCTGACTATCCACAAAAATTTTCTTAAGAATTTTTGGCCACGTCCTGAAGGATTTACGTAGAACTTTAGGAAAGTCTACATTCTCGGTGGATCCTCATGAGTATCAAATATTATTACTTATAATCGCATTTAATATATATTACAGAATATAATAACCAAGTTATGAAGCCATACATTACAAAGCTATAGAAATACTCTTTATTGTAGTCTATTCAATAGTTTGAAATAAAATAAATATTTTAAAGAAAATACACTAGAAATATTTTATATTAATATAAATCGTGTAATATTAGTTTAAGCAATAATTTTACAACACTGTTTACGACTTTAATATCGTAATTTTTTTCTTAATGAAATTTAAACATTGATTCTTTAAAATTACATGGCATGAATTAATCTTGTATTTTTCCTAAAACGTCGTATTTTCTTTCTTTAGTTCTACAAACTACTACCTTTTTTTCCTACAAGCACCTCATAAAACGTCCTCTTAGTTCTCCTCTGACCATACAAACTCCCTCTTTCTTTTTACAGAAACTATATAAATCGTCCTCTTATTCCTCCTCTAACCATACAAACTACTTGTTTTTCCTACCAGCATCTCATAAATTGTCCTCTTACCTTTCTCACCATACACAATACTTTCTTGTTTCTACAAAAACTGCATAAATCATCCTCTTAGTTCTCATCTAACCATACAAACTACCTCTTTGTTTCTACAAAAATTACCTAAATCGCCCTCTTAGTCCTCTAACAATACAAACTACTTTTTTCCCTACTAGCAGCTTATAAATCGCTCTCTTAGTCATGGGCGTAGCCAGGAAGGGGCACGGGTGGGCATGCCCCCCAGTTAACCCGGTGCCCTTTTCAGAAAATCACAGCCGAAAAAGTGTCGAGCCAATTTGCAAAGAGAAATAAAAACCTGAAGCTAATTTAATTGGGTGTACTGTACCCACTGAAACTCTAGATCAGGCATAGCCAACATACGGCCCGCTTAATGAAATTACGCGGCCCGCGATTAATCTCTGAATATTGGACTTAACTTCAAATGATTGCTCGAATGGAACCGCGATAATTCCTTATATCCCCACAATGTGAAGTTGTAGGAAAGTTGAGAAATTCTGACCTCAAATAAGAAAAAAAGGGTCAACGGCTTTCTGCGTCCAATGTGAAAAGCGTATCTGTAATCTCTATGTACAGTTCAGTCTCTCTGCGGGGTGACGCAACAATAAGAACTCGCTACACCCGAAAATCTTGCTAGGGCCGCCTCTGGTTCGGCCAGTGAAAAAAGTTTTCTTTCCAATTCGCCCCGGAGGAAAAAATGTTGGCCACCCCTGGTATATATCTAGATTAAAGACGGTGAACTATATTAAAGAATGCTTTAAAAAAAATAATTGATTGGTTAATTTTTGTTTAAGGCATTGCTAGAGTTTGATACAGTAGAACGTCGTTTATCCGAAAGTCGGTTATCCGAAATAATTCCAATCGGAAAATTTAAATTTTAGCTAGTGCTCTGGCACTGCAATCCTTGCCTATATCTTAGGCTACTTCAATATTGTTTTTTGTTGATGTGTGTGTTTTAGCTGGCAGCACTGGCACTTTTGTGTGGGTTTTTCTGACGACTGTGTGTGGTGCTTAATCGAACGTTTTTGATACTAGATCAACTTCTAAAGTACATATTTTTTGGTTTTTATATTTTTCAATACATTTATTTTGTTTGTACTAAATAAAAAAATAATTTTTAACGATACAATAGCCACGATTTACGTTAGGCTTAACATCGACGAAAATTCAACGCGAAGCGACACGTAACGGAGAAAAATTTCAACAACGAATAAGTTAATATATATTTTCGTACGTAATCGGTTATCCGAAAAACAAGTTATCCGAACAATCCCAGTCCCCAATTGATTCGGATAAACGACGCTCTACTGTATTAATGTTATGAGAACGTATGATTAAAGGAAGTTTTTTTATGCGTGTTAAGTTATTGTCGATTCTTATGGAAATTTCATTTTAATAAATTTTGTGTCACGTTGGCCTCTACTAGGCCCCCATAACAAAACTCTGGCTACGCCAATGCTCTTAGTCCTCCTCTAACCATACAAACTACTTTTTTTCCTACCAGCACCTCATAAATTGTCCTCTTACTCTTCTCACCATTCACATTACCTTGTTTTTTCTTTTAAAAAACCAAATTGTGAATTAGTTTGTTTTAATAAATACAGTATTAAATTGATGAAATACAAAATGCTATTTAAACAAATCAATAAGAAACTAATTGTTTTATTTGTTAACAGATGGCGCCACAAGTATCGCTATCGCCTTAAAGATATACAGTACATTGTAATTACTGCAGTGATGTCATAATTAACGTGATTAAACATTAGTCAAGCAATTATTATATACAAACAACAATTACAACTTTTTTGTTTTATAAACTGATATTCACGTGATTGTTACTTTATCGATTGTTATCAGTACTTGTTACACTACATTTTCCTAACCGGTTATCATTCTAAATTGAGCGATTATCTATTCAATTATTACATAATTAAAACGTTTATTATTATGTCGCGCAATTTTTTTTAGAATCTTAAACAGTAATTAATTTCCTTATTACGAAATCAAACAGTCGTGAGAAACATAATAAAATTATTAAACAGAAGCATTACTTAAATAAAAAAGTGACCTTGTGCAACATAATAAATAATTATACAATCCAGTCTATCATTATCAATTTCATATCAAACAACAATTATTTTCATTATTGTTAATTATAAAGCGATTCAAAAGTTTCTATACGTAAGCAAAAAGTTCAATACTTTCTCGGCTGTTATATATATAAAAAAAATATGGCGATCTGGCAAAAAATGACCCCCCAAAATTTTTACATTTTTGGATTTAGGACATTTTGAAACGTGGAGAAATGTAGAATTCCGGGGTTATTTTCTGTATGGATGTTAGTTTATGTGGTGGGGCACGATAAGGGTCCAGGGGTGGGAAAATAATAAGGGTCGTGTTTATGTCTAGTAGGGACGGACTCAATGACGATTTTACTCGTTATTACCATTTACAATTTTTATAAAACCCATCCCTACCCTCAAAATTAAGATTTTTGTCATATACGTACACACAAACATACGCACCATATACAACAGATACTGTATAACAGTCTCGGTAGCACGTTATCCTATAGGAAAAAGGGCAATTGTCTGGGGTTCAAACCAATATTTTATAAAATATCTTCTAGAAGAAAAACGTCTGAATTCAACACTGTATATGGGGTCTTTTAATTCATATTTGCTTGAGCCCCGTGAAGCTATAACGCTCCACTGATTAGTCTCAAAATACTACAGAAAGTAAAATGTAATTACAGTATAAATATAATTGTAAAATTTCATTAATTATTCTTATTTTAATTCTCAAAAGATCTAAAATTTTATTATTTCAAATAAAAATGTCAAGTTTTATTATCAAAACGAAATACTCGGCGAATATCGATATTAATTCCTTTCAGGCGCGTTGCTTCGCCTCGCATCATGGAAGAAAACACGATGCAGACATTTTACTCATTATTTTACTTTTACGTTTTTTCTTTTAACTTTAACTTAAAATAAAATAATTTTCAATTTATTCTATATTATTTATTTTCTTGTTTATAATTACGTACTTTATTCGTTTCATTCATTATACAGCATATAATTTATTCATTTTACTCTACCATTAAAATATTAATGAGTGTTTTATTATTTAATCTGTACTCTACTGCTTTATCGATTTATAAAGAATATATTACTTAAACATATATTTTTAAAAAATATATTGTATGACCCTCTTACTTTAATGTACTGTATTTCTCTATAGAGTTCTGTAACTAGCTGTTCGTGTGTCCAGTACAAAATTTTTATTTTTGGCCCATCTTTTCGAAAAAAAATAAGAAAGAAACCCGATAGAATTGTAAGGGTCATTGGTACTATTAAATTGATAATTAAGTGTCGAGAGATGAGGAGTTAATGTGTGGGGGGCACGATTTTGTTCACCCTGTTTGAAGCTTAATAACTCCCATGCTTTTTATCGAAAATTTCGGAAATTTTGCAGGGAAGTTTGTGTATTATGGGAATTGATGGTATTAAATTATGGTGATCAAAGGTCGTCGGAGTCAAGAAATAGAGGGGTCGTTTGCTTTGCCGGAAAATTAAGCAACTCGTTGCTGAAGTTTTCTGTTATAGAAACTGGGAGGAAATTATGTAAAGGGCTTCAAATGTGGTTTGACAGGGGTAACTTATACGGTAATTAGGATTTAATATGGTTTAAAGTTTCCTAAATGAGTCCCTGATGACGTAATTCTTATTTTGCTTAACCAGGCTAACGCTACTTTTATCTAATAAAATAGTTTTATATTGGCTATAACTTACAAATAATGTTTTAAATTAAAATTTTATAAACAATAACATTTGTATGAACGTTTTTATGTTATTACAAAGTTGTAATTCATTTTTATATTCCATTGTCTTATTTTTTCCGTTATAATAGATAAAAACTTAACATATTTTATTTCTAAAATTCTAATCTTGTAAAGTGTTGATTAACACTTTCCCCTCTCTTTTCTCTTCACCCCTTGATCTTCAGTCACCAAAATTTAATTAATCCCCTAATTAATCTCCCAGAAAGTTTCGACAAAAGGAACAGGAGCTATTAAGATTCAAAGAATGTATACAAAATTATGTTCCCCATACACACTAATACCCATACATACAGAAAACCTCAATGTTTTTTTTTTCATTTCTGAACGTTTCAAGACTTTACGATTCTGAAATTGTAGAGATTTTGGGGGGTCATTTTTCGACCGATTGCCCCGTTAAACTCGTATACAACAGCCAGGAAAGTAATAACTGACAATTAAAAGTATCATTAATTTTAGTAGTAGTTAATTCGTCTAAGAAAATTTCTTTAAATTTTAGTCTCATGCTCGGGATTTATGACAAAAATCTCCTCAAAAACTATGTTAAAAAAACAGATATTTGAATATATCTTTACGTACAAAAAATTTTAATTAAAATACCTTGATTTAAGAAGTCATTAAACAAAATGAAAAATATGAGGATAAAATTTGCATAAATGTTTTTTATTTTCCGGATTAAAACTTTCTCAATTTATAAAAAATAATATTAATATTCCACAATTTATCATCAGTCAAATACTAAATTCTCGTATTAAAAACTAGAACACTTGAAATAAAAACAAAATGTAAACAAAGAGATAAATTTTCATATCTACCTTAATTACGATTCGATTTTTTAGTGTTATTTTTTAATCTTTTATATGGAAAATAAATAAAACTGCAGCTGGTATTATCAATCACTAATTGAAAAAAATTAAAACCGGAATTACACTGTACCGAATGTTATTTTGCTTTGGCAGGTTTCCGTTTTGAACTTCCGTTTTGAATGTTTTTTTGCTTTGGCAGGTTTCCGTTTTGAACTTCCGTTTTGAATGTTTTTTTGCTTTGGCAGGTTTCCGTTTTGGCAGGTTACCGAATGTTTTTTTGCTTTGGCAAGTTTCCGTTTTGAATTTCGGAACCGAGTAATTTCCTATGTTTATTTAACATAGGAAATTACTCCTTTCCGAAGCATTTTCTTCCCGTTTAGGCAGGTTCCGTTATGGACAGGTTTTACTGTATATTTGATTTAATTTGCCTGAATTGTTTGTTGTGATTTGATGTTTATAAATAGACTTGGTTCTATCTTTATTGAAGCTCGATTAAATTTTGTGTACTCTGTTTTATGTTGGTTTTTACCACAAGAAATTTCTATTTCTATCTCAGATAAAGAAAACAAAAATAAAATAAAAAAATAAAAAAAGCGATTTATTTGGAGAAGAAAATTGAGTAAGTTACTTGTGTCGCTTCTATTGTTAGTTGTTTTGAGTAAGTTTCGTTTATGACAGGCATAAAACTGATAAGTTAAAATTATTAGAAAGAAAATTAAATTATTTCTAATAATAAAAATTCAGTTTTCCATTAATATCTTTATACAATTAAACATACCGTGCTTAAATATTATTACAATTGTATTTAAGACAATGAAAAATACATTAAGACACCTCTACTACCTCTGGAGTAAACAGGTTTTAAATGATTGCATTTATAAGATTTTAATATAAAGTAGAATAATTTATTACAATTTATATAATAAAAAGCAATAAAAGGTTATAAAACAATTATCGTAATTTAAAATATTGTATATTACACACCATTTAATGTATTTTTTGTTCACTTCTTAACTTTACTATACTCGTATTATAGTTAAAAGTAATTATAGTTCGTTGTAGTCTTTTAATAAAAATTCTCTCTTCGTTAGATAACAATATGAAACTTACTATTGTTGTCTTACCAGTGATATAATCCGGATACAACAAGAATCAAAGCGAGTAAGCTACAGAACTTTACGATCGATAATAGATTTATTTGAAAAAAATATGTATTTTATATTATCTACAGATCTGGGTAATTTATTTCTGGATCAAAAAAATTACACAGAAAATTATACTTAATTCTTATTTAATTATAGCAATTACGAAATTAACAGTGTTATACAACAGAAAATTTAGCTTGTATGATGTACAATTTAATCTCAAATTGCATTAAATTACATTATTTAAATTATTTCTATTTTTTAAAAATATTAATAAATAAAATTTTAATTCGTATTGAAATTATAAATTAGAAAATTAAACACATTTAATTTTCTAGTACAATTATTACGAAAGAAAAAAAAATATAATACGTAACAAAGGAAATTACTCAAAGATACCGCATTTCTTGGAAGTTTTCCAAGTTCCTCCTATCTGAGAGTTTAAGCCACGCCCGTCCGACATGATTTGTTAATTTTGTTTTATCTAACCAGTAATAAATTAAATCAATTTCACATCTGGTAAAATTCTTCTCCTATTTGTATATTTAAATTAGCTTTCATCCAATAGAAGCTGTTAAATAGTTTAAATGACAGAATAGTTTCTAATTGTTTCGTCACAGTCAATAAATTTATTTTATTTAATATTTAATTAATAAATATTTATTTTATTA
>NW_019385166.1:330470-337097 GCF_000671375.1 Centruroides sculpturatus | reverse complement strand
TGATTATTCCGTTTTATATGAATTCCATGTTGTACGAGTCACTTAGATTTTACAAATACGTGAGCCGTTTACAACCCGGCACACGTATTTGTAAAATCTAAGTGACTCGTACAACATGGAATTCATATAAAACTGAATTATCAACAGTGTTATAGGGGGTCAACTGGTATTAACATCAAGCTATACATTAATAAGTCAATTCTAAAATATATTATTTAATGATTAGTTTTGGGGATATTTTAAGCATTTGAAAGTATAAAATCAAATAAAACATTTTTTTTTTCTATTTTTAAGGATTATTGCTATTAAATTTACATAAGTACACAATTGTCTTTCCTGTTTTGTGCTGCCATCTGTTATCAAGTTTAGTTAAAAATATAATCACTCCCTTTTAAAACTAGAAAAAAAAATGATTTCTACCTTGGTGTTTCATTTATGTCAATTGGTAAATAAATGTTATATAAAAGTATTAATAATTGCGAAATAATAAAAGTAAAATCGCTTAGTAAATAAAAGTAATACTTCATTTTATTCATCGTATATTGTATGATTGTAATTAAAGTAATAACCTTAATTGAAGCTATCTAGAGGAAATTTAGCAGTCCAAATGTGATATGGTTACATTTCATGACATGCGAAACACATTTTAATTTAAAAAAATTAATACCAGAATGTGTCACTGTGGCACTTTTGGCGCTGCGGGTAACAGGCATTTTATTTTTCGAGACACTTATTCTATATTAGCCCTCGGCGACTCAAAGAACACCCCTCAATATAATCCTATTCTGAAGGTGTAACACCTAAAGGCCACGAGCAGTGACCTAATTGGTCTTGTGTGACGTTTCTTACGTGCTGTGTGTAGCCGAATTTGCTACTTGTCGATAAACTACGCTTTTTACATAACTTACGTATCGCCGTTTATTTTTACTTGTAGCGCCAAAAATGCCATAGTGGCAAATTTTGATAGTAAATTTTCACTGAAATGACTTTTGCGTTTCCTGGAATGTCATTTGGGCTGCTTAATATATCTTTATAAGGATGCTTGCTATCACCTGGTATGAAGTGTAACTTCTTTCATATCGTTGTGACATTGTACTTGTGTTTTCGTACAAAATGTTTTACACTTAGTTTGTTGCCAGGATACAATTTTTATTTTACACATTCGTGTAAATTCATAACCCTTTTTCCAATATCACTATGAAAAATTAACGATTTCGTGTAACAAAATAAGTTTTGTTACTTCTTCGATCGACGATGACTGTAGTCACGTGACAGGGTGAAGTGCCACAGGCCATGTAGCTTAAGCCACTCACGTGTGACACTTATAGCTTCTTCTCAGCCCCTTCTCTTGACATTTCTATCCTTAACCACATCTTTTACATATGAAAGACTTTTTCCTTTTTTTGCTCCTCCTTTTGTTTAATTTCAAGGTCGAGAGAGCAGCCATTAAAGACACTCGTTTCAACCACGTGACTATCGAGTATGATTAACGTTGACGTCATAAAACTACATATAATTGTATTGGAAGTATCGGTGTTGTAAGCCCAGGCCAATGCTATATCAACGTTAAATAGTTTAATAAATATCATGCATTTTAATTAAATAAATAAGTTTTTTTTAAAAAAAAATAAAAATAATTGCTGTAATTGATTTTTACTCAAAGATACCGCATTTCTTGGAAGTTTTCCAAGTTCCTCCTATCTGAGAGTTTAAGCCACGCCCCTCCGACATGATTTGTTAATTTTGTTTTATCTAACCAGTAATAAATTAAATCAATTTCACATCTGGTAAAATTCTTCTCCTATTTGTATATTTAAATTAGCTTTCATCCAATAGAAGCTGTTAAATAGTTTAAATGACAGAATAGTTTCTAATTGTTTCGTCACAGTCAATAAATTTATTNTAGTTTTTAACTGATTATATAAAGAAATACTTATTTTTATTTCTATTTCAAGCTTTTTGATGTGCCACGTCTTGAACATTTTAAAAAATTTCAAATTTCAAACGTTTCGATTTGCAATTTAACACGTGATTTCCATCCCTGGTATCGGATGTAAAACATTTAAATTTAAAACTTCGTTATCTCTGCTGTTTCTACGGTAAAAAATTATGTAAATTTATTAAAATTTATTTTTATTTCTGTTATTATTATCACTATTTTAATATTTAGCTGTACATTTTTATTTTAGACGTTTGAAATCTTCTATCGTTACAGTTTAAATCGATCTAAAGTCATTTACATTTAAATTAATTTTAGTGAGTTGCTGTTCATAAATAGATTTTTGTGGTTTTTTTAATGTTTTATAATGGCCAAATTTTAATTTATTTACGAGTTAAATAGTTTTTATGACTGTTAATTTCTTGATTTTTTAAAAAAATTTTAATCTCTTCTATCACTTATAATAATTGTTTATACGAAAGAAAACACAATTTTGAGGGTCCACTCGAATTGCTTCTCTGTTGGGATTTTCCGATCGTTTAGTTACATCAATTGTTTTTTTTTTTTTTTTTTTTTTTTTTTTTTTTTTAAATAAAATTTTTTTCCTTTAAAATTTTTCTGATGTCCTTTTTCTCTGCAGAAAATAAATGGCTAATGGTTTCGCCATTTCCGTGCTCTCCTTCGAGATAAAATTTAAGACATTTTGATTAGTTCTTGATTGTCTTTGGTAATTAGGATCAGGGCCAAATTCAGAGATGCCAACAGGGATTTATACGAAGGACCTTGACCCAGAAATGGCAAAGTTTAGTATTTTATGAAGGACAGATTTATCTAGAATCTATAGTTTAAGGTCTTGCTAGGAGGGTGCAGTTTAGGGCAAAATATAGGCCTACGTGTACTGTATTTAAGTTATTATTTTGTAAATGAGAAAGAACTCCTCTTTTATTTAGGGAAAATAACGTGCAAGTTAGCAAACTATAGTTTAGGGCCTCGCATTGTAGAAGTTTTTCATATTTATAAATGAGAAAAGGGGCATATTATTTATTTTATGCGTGGTCGGATTTAAATGTAAGTTAAACGAGCTACAAAAACACATTTTAAGGCTTCCCACTCTTAAATTTATTATTTGTTGGAGGAGAAAAGAAATACGCCCTAAAGTCAAATTAGGGTTTTGCTAGAAGGTTCAGTTTAGGGCACCAAGTTTGTTATTATTCTGTGGAGAAAAAATAATCCCTACATAATGTTAATAAAGTATGATTTAGGGCCTCCCATTGTGGAACTTCATATTTTTAAATGAGAAAAGGGCCACTTATTGTTTTATATAGGATCGGAATTGAATATAAGATGCTACGAAAGCATAGTTTAGGGATTTATATTCCTAAATTTATTATTTATTACAAGTGAAGGGCCCCAATATTTGAAATCAGGCCCCGAGTTTATGTAGAAACTTATATTAAAATAATGTAAATCAAAACCTGTTATTCGTTTTACTGAAATTATTTCGTGTTCACAAAGAAATGAGCTTTACCGAAAAGGATCAATAACGTCCTTCAAAAATATTAATTAATTAAAATGTATTTTTTTTTAATTTGTAAATATTTAAATTTAAATTCAATTCTAATGAAATTTAATTTATTAGTTTCAAAAATTTTATCGATTTTAATAAAAACTCGATAAATATTTTTAGTGAAATTTCTTTGGAATTTGAACAAGCTTTGTGTGAAATGTTGGGATAACAAATTTTCGAAAATTTCATTTCGATAATCTCTTATCAAATTTTCCAGGAAAAATCGATGGCGTGATGTTTTCTTCTCGATAAATATTAATTTTAAAATATAAATTAAATAACAAAATTTTAAATTATTAAATATTTATCACAAAAATATTTTCGCTTGTAACTCGCTATCTGAAACTTTTTACATTTTATGATATTTCGATATGTTCTTTTAAGGTAATTAATTTGTTACATTTGTATAAAAGTTTGATTTCAAGTTTACAAAAATAAAAAAATACATAAAACGTTTTATTAAATTTAAATTTTAATTAAAAATAATTATTTGCCAGTTTTATTTTGTCAATTTTCACTAAACACGTGACTTTTATTTCTATTTCGTGTCAATTTCTATTAAACACGTGACTCTCACCTTTATGTCAATTTCTATTCAACACGTGACTTTTACCTGTATTTCATGTCAATTCATATTAAACACATGACTCTCACCTCTATGTCAATTTCTATTAATTTAAACACGTGACTTTTACCTCTATTTCGTGGCAATTCATGTAAAACACGAGACTTTTCGTTGCATTTCATATCACTTTCCAATTAACACGACTTTTGAGCACATTTTTATACCTTGACACACTTTAAAATAATTTAGGAAAATTTAAACACTCGTTTATCTATCGATAGTTTTTAACTGATTATATAAAGAAATACTTATTTTTATTTCTATTTCAAGCTTTTTGATGTGCCACGTCTTGAACATTTTAAAAAATTTCAAATTTCAAACGTTTCGATTTGCAATTTAACACGTGATTTCCATCCCTGGTATCGGATGTAAAACATTTAAATTTAAAACTTCGTTATCTCTGCTGTTTCTACGGTAAAAAAAATTATGTAAATTTATTAAAATTTATTTTTATTTCTGTTATTATTATCACTATTTTAATATTTAGCTGTACATTTTTATTTTAGACGTTTGAAATCTTCTATCGTTACAGTTTAAATCGATCTAAAGTCATTTACATTTAAATTAATTTTAGTGAGTTGCTGTTCATAAATAGATTTTTGTGGTTTTTTTAATGTTTTATAATGGCCAAATTTTAATTTATTTACGAGTTAAATAGTTTTTATGACTGTTAATTTCTTGATTTTTTTAAAAAATTTTAATCTCTTCTATCACTTATAATAATTGTTTATACGAAAGAAAACACAATTTTGAGGATCATAAATTCCGATTCAGATAAATCTTGACTTCTAAACACACATTTTTATGTTTATTTAGTCTACTTAATGCGCTCGAATGCGTTCAAAACACATATAAAAGTTATCGAACTCTGCAAAACGCTCAAAATTCTACTCATGCTTTTCATCTTAATGCCTTACTTAACACTACACTTTAACATATATAGACCTATATATAGTCTCATACAGCATTCTAAACACGCAAAGTGGTTACAGAATTTTTATGATTAATTAATACAATTCACTGGCCTAAACTTTGTGCTAAAAAGTTAAAAATTAAACTCTATAATTAAAAAAAAATTTAGATTTTAATTAAGCTTGAAAGGTTTGTTGAATGTTAACAAGGGGAAATGAATTGAATAAATTTACTAATTTTACTATGGAACACTCAAAAAAATACAAATATATCAAGAAAACTTGACTTTTTAGGAAGAAAATGCAATCAGGAGATGAAATAAATTCATTTTTTTTAAATTGTTCATAATTTTATACAGTGTTTTTTCACCTGTTTGTAAGATCTTTTGCCTACCAATATCATAAAGAAACTTGTTATAGTAAACAGTAATTTGTTTTCTTCTCTGTTCTGATGAAGTTCATTTATATATTTATTAAATATTGATCAAGCTATTTCCCAGAGGATATTTTCTGCAGCAGAGGAAATGTCTTACTCTCTTAGTAACTGTTATTTTGACATTTTTCTCTTCTTTGGTTTGAGATCCAATTGTAACAACCACGAGATACGTGTCCATCATCTTGTCTTGTATTTGAGTACAAAACACACTTTTAAATTTAAATATTAAATTATTTGCTTACTTTGCCAAATATTTCCCTTAAAATATTCATGATTTTGCATGCCATAAATTAAGCTTAAAAGTGGTTGAACAAAATCATTACCCCCCTACACACTAACATCCACACATACAGAAAAATCTCCAATTATTTTTTTCATTTCTGGACGTTTCAACGTCACTTGAGTCCAAAAATGTGAAAATTTTGGGTGTTAATGTTTTGACCCATTACCTCACTTTCCCTCTGTTATATACAATATCCGGGAAAGTGAAATGACACTTAATACTAACAATAATCACATTTCAATTAAAAATGTCAATTTTTAATTTTAAATAGGAAATTGATTATTTTTGTGTTTTTTTTAAATGAAAATGAAAGATTAAACAGTAAAAAATGACAATTTTTGAATTTTAAACGAGAAATTGACATATTTTAAATATGTAACTGACACTTTTTGCATTTTTGAAAGTGAAAATAACGGCCAAATTTTTAAAATTTAAATTCGAAAATAATATTTTTTTTAAAATTTTTACATACGAAAACGATATTTTTTAAAAGTAATATGAATAAAATAAATTAAAATATATTACAGTCGATCCCCCTATTATACTGTTGATAATTCCGTTTTATATGAATTCCGTGGTGTACGAGTCACTTAGATTTTACAAATACGTGAGCCGTTCACAGCCCAGCACACGTATTTGTAAAATCTAAGTGACTCGTATAACATGGAATTCATATAAAACGGAAAAATCAACAGTGTTATAGGGGGGTCGACTGTAATTAAGAGATTATGAAATTGGGGACATAAATAAACCCTGATGGAATATTACTTAAAAGCCTAACCGACCCAATCTCTAGCCGAGTACAGCGGGGACTGATTTCTTCGTAATATTAGACGTAATATAAACAGAAATTTTTCCAGTTCAAC
>NW_019385166.1:322927-327069 GCF_000671375.1 Centruroides sculpturatus | reverse complement strand
GTTTGTTTTTTTTTTTTTTTTTGTTTTGTTTCTTTCTTTAAAGTAGAATTTTTTTCCTTTAAAATTTTTCTGATGTCCTTTTTCTCTGCAGAAAATAAATGGCTAATGGTTTCGCCATTTCCGTGCTCTCCTTCGAGATAAAATTTAAGACATTTTGATTAGTTCTTGATTGTCTTTGGTAATTAGGATCAGGGCCAAATTCAGAGATGCCAACAGGGATTTATACGAAGGACCTTGACCCAGAAATGGCAAAGTTTAGTATTTTATGAAGGACAGATTTATCTAGAATCTATAGTTTAAGGTCTTGCTAGGAGGGTGCAGTTTAGGGCAAAATATAGGCCTACGTGTACTGTATTTAAGTTATTATTTTGTAAATGAGAAAGAACTCCTCTTTTATTTAGGGAAAATAACGTGCAAGTTAGCAAACTATAGTTTAGGGCCTCGCATTGTAGAAGTTTTTCATATTTATAAATGAGAAAAGGGGCATATTATTTATTTTATGCGTGGTCGGATTTAAATGTAAGTTAAACGAGCTACAAAAACACATTTTAAGGCTTCCCACTCTTAAATTTATTATTTGTTGGAGGAGAAAAGAAATACGCCCTAAAGTCAAATTAGGGTTTTGCTAGAAGGTTCAGTTTAGGGCACCAAGTTTGTTATTATTCTGTGGAGAAAAAATAATCCCTACATAATGTTAATAAAGTATGATTTAGGGCCTCCCATTGTGGAACTTCATATTTTTAAATGAGAAAAGGGCCACTTATTGTTTTATATAGGATCGGAATTGAATATAAGATGCTACGAAAGCATAGTTTAGGGATTTATATTCCTAAATTTATTATTTATTACAAGTGAAGGGCCCCAATATTTGAAATCAGGCCCCGAGTTTATGTAGAAACTTATATTAAAATAATGTAAATCAAAACCTGTTATTCGTTTTACTGAAATTATTTCGTGTTCACAAAGAAATGAGCTTTACCGAAAAGGATCAATAACGTCCTTCAAAAATATTAATTAATTAAAATGTATTTTTTTTTAATTTGTAAATATTTAAATTTAAATTCAATTTTAATGAAATTTTATTTATTAGTTTCAAAAATTTTATCGATTTTAATAAAAACTCGATAAATATTTTTAGTGAAATTTCTTTGGAATTTGAACAAGCTTTGTGTGAAATGTTGGGATAACAAATTTTCGAAAATTTCATTTCGATAATCTCTTATCAAATTTTCCAGGAAAAATCGATGGCGTGATGTTTTCTTCTCGATAAATATTAATTTTAAAATATAAATTAAATAACAAAATTTTAAATTATTAAATATTTATCACAAAAATATTTTCGCTTGTAACTCGCTATCTGAAACTTTTTACATTTTATGATATTTCGATATGTTCTTTTAAGGTAATTAATTTGTTACATTTGTATAAAAGTTTGATTTCAAGTTTACAAAAATAAAAAAATACATAAAACGTTTTATTAAATTTAAATTTTAATTAAAAATAATTATTTGCCAGTTTTATTTTGTCAATTTTCACTAAACACGTGACTTTTATTTCTATTTCGTGTCAATTTCTATTAAACACGTGACTCTCACCTTTATGTCAATTTCTATTCAACACGTGACTTTTACCTGTATTTCATGTCAATTCATATTAAACACATGACTCTCACCTCTATGTCAATTTCTATTAATTTAAACACGTGACTTTTACCTCTATTTCGTGGCAATTCATGTAAAACACGAGACTTTTCGTTGCATTTCATATCACTTTCCAATTAACACGACTTTTGAGCACATTTTTATACCTTGACACACTTTAAAATCATTTAGGAAAATTTAAACACTCGTTTATCTATCGATAGTTTTTAACTGATTATATAAAGAAATACTTATTTTTATTTCTATTTCAAGCTTTTTGATGTGCCACGTCTTGAACATTTTAAAAAATTTCAAATTTCAAACGTTTCGATTTGCAATTTAACACGTGATTTCCATCCCTGGTATCGGATGTAAAACATTTAAATTTAAAACTTCGTTATCTCTGCTGTTTCTACGGTAAAAAATTATGTAAATTTATTAAAATTTATTTTTATTTCTGTTATTATTATCACTATTTTAATATTTAGCTGTACATTTTTATTTTAGACGTTTGAAATCTTCTATCGTTACAGTTTAAATCGATCTAAAGTCATTTACATTTAAATTAATTTTAGTGAGTTGCTGTTCATAAATAGATTTTTGTGGTTTTTTTAATGTTTTATAATGGCCAAATTTTAATTTATTTACGAGTTAAATAGTTTTTATGACTGTTAATTTCTTGATTTTTTTAAAAAATTTTAATCTCTTCTATCACTTATAATAATTGTTTATACGAAAGAAAACACAATTTTGAGGATCATAAATTCCGATTCAGATAAATCTTGACTTCTAAACACACATTTTTATGTTTATTTAGTCTACTTAATGCGCTCGAATGCGTTCAAAACACATATAAAAGTTATCGAACTCTGCAAAACGCTCAAAATTCTACTCATGCTTTTCATCTTAATGCCTTACTTAACACTACACTTTAACATATATAGGCCTATATATATATAGTTTCATATGGCATTCTAAACACGCAAAGCCGTTACAGAATTTTTATGATTAATTAATACAATTCACTGGCCTAAACTTTGTGCTAAAAAGTTAAAAATTAAACTCTATAATTAAAAAAAAATTTAGATTTTAATTAAGCTTGAAAGGTTTGTTGAATGTTAACAAGGGGAAATGAATTGAATAAATTTACTAATTTTACTATGGAACACTCAAAAAAATACAAATATATCAAGAAAACTTGACTTTTTAGGAAGAAAATGCAATCAGGAGATGAAATAAATTCATTTTTTTTAAATTGTTCATAATTTTATACAGTGTTTTTTCACCTGTTCGTAAGATCTTTTGCCTACCAATATCATAAAGAAACTTGTTATAGTAAACAGTAATTTGTTTTCTTCTCTGTTCTGATGAAGTTCATTTATATATTTATTAAATATTGATCAAGCTATTTCCCAGAGGATATTTTCTGCAGCAGAGGAAATGTCTTACTCTCTTAGCAACTGTTATTTTGACATTTTTCTCTTCTTTGGTTTGAGATCCAATTGTAACAACCACGAGATACGTGTCCATCATCTTGTCTTGTATTTGAGTACAAAACACTACTTTTAAATTTAAATATTAAATTATTTGCTTACTTTGCCAAATATTTCCCTTAAAATATTCATGATTTTGCATGCCATAAATTAAGCTTAAAAGTGGTTGAACAAAATCATTACCCCCCTACACACTAACATCCACACATACAGAAAAATCTCCAATTATTTTTTTCATTTCTGGACGTTTCAACGTCACTTGAGTCCAAAAATGTGAAAATTTTGGGTGTTAATGTTTTGACCCATTACCTCACTTTCCCTCTGTTATATACAATATCCGGGAAAGTGAAATGACACTTAATACTAACAATAATCACATTTCAATTAAAAATGTCAATTTTTAATTTTAAATAGGAAATTGATTATTTTTGTGTTTTTTTTAAATGAAAATGAAAGATTAAACAGTAAAAAATGACAATTTTTGAATTTTAAACGAGAAATTGACATATTTTAAATATGTAACTGACACTTTTTGCATTTTTGAAAGTGAAAATAACGGCCAAATTTTTAAAATTTAAATTCGAAAATAATATTTTTTTTAAAATTTTTACATACGAAAACGATATTTTTTAAAAGTAATATGAATAAAATAAATTAAAATATATTACAGTCGATCCCCCTATTATACTGTTGATAATTCCGTTTTATATGAATTCCGTGGTGTACGAGTCACTTAGATTTTACAAATACGTGAGCCGTTCACAGCCCAGCACACGTATTTGTAAAATCTAAGTGACTCGTATAACATGGAATTCATATAAAACGGAAAAATCAACAGTGTTATAGGGGGGTCGACTGTAATTAAGAGATTATGAAATTGGGGACATAAATAAACCCTGATGGAATATTACTTAAAAGCCTAACCGACCCAATCTCTAGCCGAGTACAGCGGGGACTGATTTCTTCGTAATATTAGACGTAATATAAACAGAAATTTTTCCAGTTCAAC
>NW_019385166.1:285627-322030 GCF_000671375.1 Centruroides sculpturatus | reverse complement strand
CTTAATGCGCTCGAATGCGTTCAAAACACATATAAAAGTTATCGAACTCTGCAAAACGCTCAAAATTCTACTCATGCTTTTCATCTTAATGCCTTACTTAACACTACACTTTAACATATATAGACCTATATATAGTCTCATACAGCATTCTAAACACGCAAAGTGGTTACAGAATTTTTATGATTAATTAATACAATTCACTGGCCTAAACTTTGTGCTAAAAAGTTAAAAATTAAACTCTATAATTAAAAAAAAATTTAGATTTTAATTAAGCTTGAAAGGTTTGTTGAATGTTAACAAGGGGAAATGAATTGAATAAATTTACTAATTTTACTATGGAACACTCAAAAAAATACAAATATATCAAGAAAACTTGACTTTTTAGGAAGAAAATGCAATCAGGAGATGAAATAAATTCATTTTTTTTAAATTGTTCATAATTTTATACAGTGTTTTTTCACCTGTTCGTAAGATCTTTTGCCTACCAATATCATAAAGAAACTTGTTATAGTAAACAGTAATTTGTTTTCTTCTCTGTTCTGATGAAGTTCATTTATATATTTATTAAATATTGATCAAGCTATTTCCCAGAGGATATTTTCTGCAGCAGAGGAAATGTCTTACTCTCTTAGTAACTGTTATTTTGACATTTTTCTCTTCTTTGGTTTGAGATCCAATTGTAACAACCACGAGATACGTGTCCATCATCTTGTCTTGTATTTGAGTACAAAACACTACTTTTAAATTTAAATATTAAATTATTTGCTTACTTTGCCAAATATTTCCCTTAAAATATTCATGATTTTGCATGCCATAAATTAAGCTTAAAAGTGGTTGAACAAAATCATTACCCCCCTACACACTAACATCCACACATACAGAAAAATCTCCAATTATTTTTTTCATTTCTGGACGTTTCAACGTCACTTGAGTCCAAAAATGTGAAAATTTTGGGTGTTAATGTTTTGACCCATTACCTCACTTTCCCTCTGTTATATACAATATCCGGGAAAGTGAAATGACACTTAATACTAACAATAATCACATTTCAATTAAAAATGTCAATTTTTAATTTTAAATAGGAAATTGATTATTTTTGTTTTTTTTAAATGAAAATGAAAGATTAAACAGTAAAAAATGACAATTTTTGAATTTTAAACGAGAAATTGACATATTTTAAATATGTAACTGACACTTTTTGCATTTTTGAAAGTGAAAATAACGGCCAAATTTTTAAAATTTAAATTCGAAAATGATATTTTTTTTAAAATTTTTACATACGAAAACGATATTTTTTAAAAGTAATATGAATAAAATAAATTAAAATATATTACAGTCGATCCCCCTATTATACTGTTGATAATTCCGTTTTATATGAATTCCGTGGTGTACGAGTCACTTAGATTTTACAAATACGTGAGCCGTTCACAGCCCAGCACACGTATTTGTAAAATCTAAGTGACTCGTATAACATGGAATTCATATAAAACGGAATTATCAACAGTGTTATAGGGGGGTCGACTGGTATATAAAAACTATTCTGGAATCAGCACGCAGAGCAATAAAATCTTTTATAATTTACAACTTTTGTAAGAAATTTTAAAGCTATTTTTATGTTTTTATATGCAAATTTTAAAGTGACTTTTTGAAATTTTATTGCGGTAAAACCTTAACTGTTTTCTGAAAATTAATAACTATTGTGCCTTTTGTCGAAAGTTTCTGAAATTTTGTAGGGATGTTTGTGCATTTAGGGAATTAATGCTATTAAATTTTGATGGTTAAAGGACGACGGGGTGGGGAGATAGAGGCCCACTTACAGTTTTTACAAAACTCATCTTTACTTTTAAAATTCACCTTTTTGCCATTTCATAATAATTAATAATATAAATGCTTTTAATAAAACCGCGTAATAGATGGTGCTTGACATAATTTTAACTTTTTTGCCAGGAATGTTACGCAACTGACTACTGGGTTTTTTCAATTTAATATTTAAATTTCACACGTTATGAAATTCATATATTAAAACACGATCTTTTAATTGTCATTATTTTATTTATATTTATTATTATTATTATGTGAATTGTTAAAAGAATTTTCTTATATTTATTAGAAATAAATGATGAATTATTTATGATTTATATATATTATTATGACATTAAAAATTTTAAATATTGTCTGCACGAAAGGAAGTTCTCTACGCTTTCTCTATTTATACATTTATTTATTTTGAATTCTTATCTTTCTCTTTAAAGGTCACGAAGAATCAATTTATATTATTGTATGCCTGGTGTTTTGAATTTTCTACATGTAATCGAATATTGAAGTCAAAATTAATTTTTTGAACGATGGTTTCCAACCGTTTAATCAATTCTGTAATATTCTTTTATTATTAAAATCCGGTAATAATTCTAATTTAATAAAAAATATTATTATTATTATTTTCAAAAAATTGAACTTTTATTATTATTTACTTACATCATAAACTACATTATATATTTATTTATCTTCATAAAATAATTTCAGTTTATGAATTCTTCTTTTTAAAAATATACTGTGCGCATTAATAATAAGAAAGAAAATCGTTTATTTAAATTTTTCAAGCAGATTTTGCTTTTTATTTTTATTTTTTGCGTAGTTTCTTTATGGACATTGCCATTATCTGGAAAAATTTCTCCGTGTTTTAATATGCAAATTTAATTTCTTTATAAATAAATAATATATAAAAGAAGAAAACTCTCCCAGAATCACAGACGTGTGGATGTGGTAAGACGAGAGTTGCTTCTAGAAGAAGATTTGGTACCAAAATGTATAAATCTCTTCTTCTTCTTAACAGGACAGCAGCAACAAAAGAGGTACTTTCTGAAGTAACTTCTGAACACCCCACTAATCATGCAAAGTGTTATAGGATTCATGCAACTATTAACGAATGTCAGCACGTAGCTGCAGATCTTCCATGTGTTCCAGAATTCGTTGTATAGACTTAAAGAATTAGGATGGAAGTAGAACCACAGCATGAACACGTGGTTTGGGAAGAAACAGATGGCAAAAACGATAACCAGAGCCAGTACGATGCGAGCCACTTTGGATCTGGCTCTCATGTGCTTTATGTGGCTATCGTTCTGCCCGATATTGTTACGTAAACTCAGTAACAAATGGCGTGCCATAAATACGTAGAAAGTACCTATTATGATGAGAGGGAGGGTATATAATAGAAAAAACTTCACAAGAACTATGGTGCGTGGGTACCATAACATGAGATGTAACGGGAAAGGATAGCATACGTTTATGAATTTACCACGGCCTTTTAGGTGTAATATATACGAGTAATGCGCTCCAGGAATGGCTAGACCTATAGAAGCGCACCAGATTCCTACTGTGATGAAGAACGTGGAGTATTTGGAATGAGGATTTTTATACTTCTGCATCGGCACCACAGTGGCTAGATAGCGATCGATGCTAAGCACTGTCAAGGTTAATACCGTTACTCCAACTGACACATCCTTTAGAAATTCGCTAAGTTTGCAGATCAACTCACCGTAAGGCCAACTCTCTACGATGTACACGGTCCCTATGAATGGAACGGATCCTATGATAACGATCAAGTCACCAATGGAGAGGCTGATGATAAACATGTTAGGAACATTCCTCATCGATTTATTTTTCATAAATATGTAAAGCAGTGTACCATTTCCAAGCGTGCCTACTAAGAACACTATAACAAGCACTACTGGTACTATATAAGTTTCCGGTCGCTCCGAATAAGGGATGTAATCGCTGAAATTAAATTCTGTGTAATTCACTTCGCTGTCGTTTATCCAAAACATGATAAATAATTATACAATTCTTCAAGTTAAGCTTTTGTTTTAGTGGTCCAACGATGACAAAAGTTTATCTTTTTTTTTCGATCGTTAACTCAAAATTCTTCCGTTATGTCTGCAAAGGAAATAATAATTTTCTTTTGTTATTTAATTAACAAACATTTCAAATATAATTGCGTTTAATTAATTATAAACATCAATGTTAAAAGAAAAATTATGATAGCACATTTATTAAAAATCTCTCGTCGATGATCGTCCCGCCTCTACCGGTGATTACAGTCGACAAATTAGTTATGTGACGTAAATATGACATAACAATCAACATCAAATATTATCGCCGTTATATTTTTTTACGTCATGAATTTTGAATTATTATCAACCAATTAGATTCAATTTTGTTTTTTGTATACTTAATACTTTACGAAAACTTGTGTGATGCGTGACATGTAATGAATAATCAATACCCGCATTTAAATAATAATTTCTACGTTTATTTATTTATTTATACGGATACTTGTTTGTATAATTTAAGTCATAAAATACTAGCTAAAACACTAGTTTTAAAAACAAATCATTCATTTGAAGTTTTGAAAAAGTTACTTAAATTTTAGAAGCAGTTTAAATCTCTTAAACAGCAAATTTATCATTTAGATAATTAATTAGCGCGTACAAATCCTCTATATCCTTCTAATACTTTGTGTATGTTTAATACCACGAAGGTACAAAATAATAAAATTAAATTTCTAAGCTGTTAGACGTAACATTTCTTCGAATATTGCAAATGCAATCAGCTATATCCACTTTACTGTTTGTGAAGTCATTTGTGGATGCTGCTGTATTTTCTTTTATGTAACAGAATACTGAAGGATGGTGTAGAGATACGAATCTTCAAACTATTATTAATACAAATTCTAATTTTCTTAGTCTAGCAATCGACTTTCAGCTAGTATGAAAGTCATTTCATAACCTAACAAGCAAACGGAATTTATGTGACGTGTCATTTTGAATTTAGAAATGCACACTGCCAGATGTAAGACAGTAATGAAATAAAGGTTTTAGCACCGTATTAAACTATCTCATTTTCAATTTTTCTGTGTAGTAACTTCTATCATAATTCTTTCGTTTATTGTGTGCGACCACAATGGCTTATGTCTGTTAACGACATCTTGCCTTTAGCTATTGATAATTAAGCGTGTAATCGTTGATACCCAGTATTTATGTCTGGGATATATTCTATTTTGTGTTTTTCTTTATTGCTAAACTGCTGATCGATATAGTCTCGTATGGTATTGATGGTTTTTCTTGATGCGAATCGTTTATGATTCAAAGATTAGTTTTGGCGACGTGTTTTAAGGATTATTGTCAATTTTTTCCCTAAGATTTTGATTTATTTGGCACATTATTTATTTAATAAAACAATGTTACGTTATACTACAAAGGAACTGAGTCAGATAACCTCGTAAATAAAACAGATCGTAGTAGAAGCTAGCTTATACAAACTAAGGCATTAAACGAATTAATGTACAGAAAAAAAAATTATAAATGATAAATTCATGAATATTATCTCATAATAAAATAAAATATACATATCAAATTTTAGATGTAAGCTCATACAACTTATCCATAAAAAATCCATTAAACTAGCTCAAGAAAGAGAAGAGAAAAATACAAAATATTCCCCAATGTATGCAGAACTCTTGTATATTCTCTCACTTACAATATTCATGAGTAATAATGTAGAGTCGATCTGTAGGTCTGACTTTACGACATAAAACAACTTTACGATTAGAATCAGTCATAAGAATCGAGAATAAATCCAAGAAAATCAATAAAACTTCTAACGAGAAGAGAAAAATATACTTACAGATCCCTTCAATAATTTTATCATTAAGATATTTTTGCTTCCTTTCTTACAAGAAAAGTTGCTGCGAATGATTTCGACAGTGGAGCGCAATCTGGTGACAGTTATCGGAAACACGGGAATGATAAGTTTTGTTCCAAATACCATCCCCCGACATCGTTGGAAAATATCACCGATGAAATCTTCACGCCATTTTAAATTAAGTAGTGATGATAATCAGGCGATGACAACCGGGAGCGAAAAACTCATTACTAATCTTCTGATAATCTCCGCTTATGGTATGACAGATTGAGATTAAAAATATAAATATTTTAGAAATGTGTGCCATCACAGCTCCGAATTAACGACTAAAGTTACAGGAAGAGAAGAGGATAAATAAATAAACAAACTATTAGCGTGCACACATGAAAATATTCGGAATGTCTACTGTTCTTTTTTTTCGCTTTCGGAAACGTCAATTAAAAATTCTTTGTGTTGTTTTCTTATTTAAAAATTCTCTCCTGTTTAAGATAACCCTCTACTAAAATTTCTTGTTATTTCTACTCTAAAAAAATTTTCTAAAAACCTCCACTCCATTATATCATCTTTATTTTTAATCTTCATAAATGTTCTCCATTCATATTTTTCTAACAGTAAGTAATAATGTTAGAAAAGTAACAGTAATAAATAAAATTTGAATTATTATTTTTTCTAATATAAAAGATACTTCAATAAGTAATTCCTCTATTATTTCTCTACTAAAACTGCTCTTCAAAAGTTCTCTTGTATTTTCTCCTCTAAAAGTCCTCATTAAAACTTTCCTCCATTTCTTTTTTATTTTTATAAAATTCTTGAATTTCCTTTATAGAAGCAAAAATTTTGTAGAAAGTAGAATTAGAGTTAGGATTTAGAATAGGAATTTTTAGTAAAGAGCTTAAGATAAAAACTGATCATTTCTCCTGTGTAAGATTCCTCACAAAATTGCACTTTTATGAGATCTAAAAAAATTTCTTTGTTTTTTCGAAAATCCTCATTAATTTTGTATTTTTTTTTGTTTCTAAATAATCCTCTTCTAAATTTTCCTCCGCTTTTCTTCTCGCTTAAATTACCTCTCTGGTAATAAATCCTCACTTAAATATTTTATTTTGTATTTAAAATTCCTCACAAAATATTTGTTACTTCTTCTATAAATACCTCAGCAAATTTTTATTTTCTTATATATCTTTAGTGGGAATTTATTCTAAAAAAACTTATTCAGAAAAATTCCCCTTTCTTCCCTCTAAAATTCCTTTCAAAAACTTTTTTTGTTATTTCTCTTCTCCAGAACATCTAATAAAACTCTTGTCTATTATTTTCTCTTCTGGAAAGCCCTTGTATTTTATTACCACTAAAAAATCCTCTAGTAAATATATTTTTTCATTGTATCCTGTATTAAAAATCCTCTGTAAAGTAGCATCATTGACTTATCACGTTATATATTTTTCTCCATCTCATCGATAACTAGGAAATAAAAATAAATAAATAATTACACTTTCAAATTTGTTATTCAAGACATTAACTCTGATGTCATTGGGGGAACATTTTTTTTTATTTTATTTATTTTTATTTTTCTATTTAAAGCTCAACGACCTCCTATATAAAAATCGTTACTAAATGACGTGTAGACGTTACGCCACGTTTCTAAAAAATTCAAATAAAATAAATAAATAATGTCCAAAGAAAATATTTATCAATTATTGCTTCTCGGAATTTCTTTCAAAGATTTATGAATATTGAATGTCTTTGCAAAGTGTTCCAGTGAAAGAAATGTTACCTTTTATGCCATGTGTATGTGGGAAATAATTCATTTTTCAATCTGAAAATTTTGTATTAGTAAAATGCTTACTACTTAATAGATTATAATAGTCGTAATTATATTATGTCTAAAATTAAGGGCTCGATGGCCTAGATGATCGAATTGACGACTGCCACTCTAAAGGATCCAGGTTCGAGTATTGAGAACGGTCCTACTGTTTTGAGTCGGTCCTATTCTGCACCATTTTTGGCATATTTAAGTATATAATAGTTCCACCCCCATTGTAAGCATAACCAAATCTATAAAGGCTTTCGTCTCCTTGTGGGCATAGCCAAACATGTCTTGTTAGGACCTCCAAGATAGGAAAGAATAGCAAAAATTTCTCTGAAAATATGTTATTTCTGACGCTTTGTTGGGTTTATCAAGAAGTAATGGGTATTAAGGATCTTCACTCCTTACCTCTACTTTTTCCTGTTGTGGGTATGGCAAATCCAGTGAAAGTACAGGATATTAATGAAACCTTTTCTTCACATCCATAGCATTTACTACTAAAAGAACTTTAGAATTAGAGCATTAAGGATGAGGAGAAATAAAGGAAACTGTGAGAAGCGAGTTAAAAAAGTAAAGCAAGTAAATAATTTAATGAAAATGTAATTTACCTTTACAATTTTATACCTTTATTCACTATTATAATTCACTTATTTCCACGGCTTAATTATAGTTTATTACGTATCTTATGTAATAATCACTCTAATCCTTATATTTTGTACAAGTATAAATAAATTAAAAATAAGAAAATTATATAGCAAAAATATAATTAATGTTCACAAATTATTATAAACCTTATTATTAATGCTTTATACATTAATGTATTAACTTGATTTTCCTTATTACTTAACACACACACTAAGTTTGAAGCTTAATAACTCCTGTATCTTCTGTCGAAAATTTTTGAAATTTTGCAGGTAGGTTTGTTTATAAGTGTCATTGTTGCTATTAAAATTTAGAGGTTAAAGGTCGAGGGGTTGTAGAGATAGAGGGTTATTACGTGTCATACAGATTTTACACGTTATTTATATTTTATAATATTCGTTTCTGCCCTTAAAATTAAGCTTTTTGACAGTTTATCATAATTAAGAATAGAAAAATTTTTAAATTAAATCTCGTAACAGATAGCGCCAAACGTAATTTTCACCTTTTTTTTCTGGAAAGTTACGCAACTCGTTGCTGGATCCTCTAAGGTAATGAATGGTTCTCAACTGGGGGTACATGTACCTCTAGGGGTACCAGCATAAATCGAAGGGGTACATCAAACTTTCGTTATAAAATTTGCTGTAAATTGTTAACACTTCTTGTGTTATTATTTGATAAGTATGTTATATATAGATAGCTGAAATGTATTTATTTATACCACTGGTCTAGTTAGTTAGAGTTTTTTTATGGTACTCAGTTATAAGGGCTGTATAGTCTAACGCAGTAATTATAAAATTTACATACAGAAATGTAGGGGTACTTGAGAAACAACTAATGGGCTAATAGGGTACATCAACAAAAAAGGTTGAGTACCACTGCTTTAAGGTAATATACGAAAATGAGAAATTTAGTATATTAAATGAGTATTGTAATTTATATGACACGTACATAAAGGGCACTTAGTCTAAATATTATACAACGTCGTGACTGTCACACTTTATGATAAGAACACTGGAAGTATGACGTCTGATTGACGTAATACAGTAGCATATATTATTTAGACAAGAAGAATGCAAGTATACTAACTCATTAAGTCTTACTTTATCTCACTAATTACCTAAAGCTTTCTTAATTATTATTATTAATCCCTAATTTAAAAAATACAACTTAAAAGATTTGTATAAATTCTTTTCGGTTAAAATTCTAATTATTACTAATTAAAAATGAAAATTATATTGTTAATTTTTAATTATTTTCTAAAGTATACTTTCTAATTTCGAACTTAGTTTTTGTTTTTTGTGTTTTATCTACATTTTTATCGTTAAATTAGGTATAAATTCACTATTTTTATTTCATTCGTTGTTTTTCCTTGCTATTTTTACAATTTATTGCCAATTTTTATTAAGTTTTTCCCGTTTATTTTCTTATTTTTTAACAGAATATTTTGATTCTTCCTCGTTATTTTAGCATGTTTCAAATTGCAAACCGATATTGTCTGTCTGACTGTTTGTCTGTCCGTCTTTCTCTAATCTCAAGAACGGAGTTACGTACATAAAAATCGAGACCGGATATGGAAAGATTAGAGCCGGAAGTCTCACTAACTAAATGCGAACTTCCGGTCTGTACCGAAAGTCACGTGATTTTTTTAAATTAAAATATGATTAAAAATTGCGTCCTGACATTGCGATGATGTCGCAATAATATAAATATAGTTTTGTCAGTATGTTTGTCTGTACTTATGAATAACCTAAAACTAATATAAAATGGATTTATTACTGAGCAAAATTATTAAATAATTTTTTATTTTAAAGATATTTAAGCTTCAAATTTATAAATTTTACTTTTCAATATAAAAAATTGGATAAAAAATCAATTTTTTAATCCATTTAATTGCCTTTATTATGTCTTTTTTATGACAAATTTATTTAATCCCTCAATTAATTATCCTTTTATAAATGACTTTGTTGCCTTAAATTACCCCATTTAAAACGATTATAATTGTTTTTCTGGCTATAATAATACAACTTAAACACCTGTGATAATTAGTACAAGAGGTTTACAAAGAAGTTACACGCGTTTTAATATCCAATTTCTAATTTAATCAGTGTATTTTTTAGTAAATAGAAAAGAAAATATCCATCAAAAAATCGAATAAAGCATGAAAAAATAGTCCTTTGCTTAATAATTCAAATCTTTGCTTTTTTCAAATCTCTCGTTAGTCTTTGATGTATTATTAATGATTGTATCGATCGTATAATTGGTCAGATAATTAATTAATTTTATCGTTTACGAAGAAAGGTAAATTGAGGATTACACTGCGATAATAGCTACAATTTGAGGTATTCTTTTCTTTATTGTTACAATTGAAATGTCTGTAGTTTGTATTTTATTGATTTTTTTACATATTTGTGTCAGTCTTCGATTGTTACGTTATAGATATTTCATGTTCATTGCATTTTATATTCTTTTACGTCATATTTTAACAGCTGCAACCGACACTTTTTCATCTACTTTTGATTGTTGTAACTGACGTTGTTCCATATTTTTTTTACATTGTTTAATTTAATATTTTTACGTCAGTTTTTTAATTGTTCCAACTGGCATTTTTACGTCAATTTTTAATTGTTTCAACTTACATTTTCACGTCAATTTTTAATTGTTCCAACTGGCATTTTTACGTCAATTTTTAATTGTTCCAACTGGCATTTTCACGTCAATTTTTAATTGTTCCAACTGACATTTTCACGTCAATTTTTAATTGTTCCAACTGACATTTTCACGTCAATTTTTAGTTGTTCCAATTGGCATTTTCACGTCAATTTTTAGTTTTTGCAACTGACATTTTTATGTTTTCTTTTCATTGTTGTAAATGACATTTTTCTGTCTGTGTTTAAGTTTATATTTTTCTACTTTTTATTGTAGCAATTGGCATTTTTCTGTCTGCAATTGTTACATTTTTATTCTTCTTTTCTTGTTGTTTTTTGTTGCATCTGGCATTTCTCTATGTCTTCTTCTAATTATTACACTCACATATTTATATGTCAGCTGCTGACTGCCTCGATTGGCATCCTTCTAAGTCTACTGCTATATAATTATTTAGTTATTTTTATCAGTCTCTCGCCTATTAAATAATAATTAAAAACTTAAATTTATTTTAAATACATAAAATGAATAAGTTAATTACAAAAGACAATTAATTAAACATATCATTACTAAAATTAATTAACCATCTTCACAGATGGTGAGGTAAGAAAAACAGAAGCAGTAATGTTGAATAATAAATCTTTTTGATAAAATATTCATCGAACCGATCTCAAATATCACCTTAACAAACAGACACACTTACTTCCACCAACCAAATATCTATTTTCTAGGATCCATAGCAAATCTAGTCTACAAACGCAGTTGCTAAGACGACGATCCTCCCATTCGTTACCATAACAACGATCCCTTTCCAAGTTAATCCCTGCTTCGAGTGTTTTCCAACTGTTAAGGTCAAGGTTTTCAAAATTTTATATGCTTTCTCTATAGAAAAATAAATGTTTTTTTTCGATAAATATATTAAATAACGATCAAACAAACATTTTACTTTGTCGCAATTAATAGTTTTCTATATCATTTTTATTGTATATTGCTCAAAATTCCTTTTTTTGAGAAGTTCTACTCCCTAAAATAAATATCTTTTGTAAGATAAAACTTTCAAAAGATGAAATTTTATTCAGTTTTAGTAAAGTTTATTTAGTAAACAGGTTTTTTTAAGTATAAAAACTCTCAATTATAATATTTAAACCTTTAAACGACGACCACTAATGGAGACATAAAAATAGACGTTGTTCAGAGGTGGCTTGTATGTACTATAAAATCTCATAGAAAATCGTATTTGTACGTTGAACCTCCACAAAAATGAGGTTATATTTCTGAAAACCTCATTACTTTTTCGACTATAAACTTATACATAACAGAGGGTAAGTATTACCCCTAAGATTTTAACATGTTTAGATTCTGGGACCTTCAAAGGTCGAGATTTTTTTCTGTATGTATTGATATGTGTGTGGAGGGGTAGGAATTTGTTCACCCAATTTAAAATATAATATCTACTGTGCGTTTTGTCTGAAATTTTGCACGGAAGTTTTGATATTAGGGGCATTGATGATATTAAATTTCAGTGGTGAAAGGTCGAGAGGGTGGGGAGATAGAAGGGGTTATGTCATGGACGTTTATACAAGTTCTTTAGAAATATTTATAAAGTGAAAACCTGTTAAAAGTAAGGTTTTGTAGAATAAAGCTCTAAACAAAACTTTGAGATTTTGGATTTTGTTTCCTGAAAAACTAAGAAGATTTTAAGGATAAAAACCTCCAAAAAATGAAGTCTTCGTAGAATAAAATCCCACAAAATGCAAAAAATGTATACTTTTTAAGAAATTCAGGATTTATTTCTCCACAATATAAAAGAATTTTATGGAACTTTTACTCACAACAATAAGAATTTTTATGTTATAAATATGATATTTTCCTGTATAAAATCGACCTTGTTTAGCTAACGACTTTATAGAATTATTGTGTATCGTATACAGTAGCTTATATGTAATTTAACGTTATCCTCTAAGGGTTAGTTAATGATATAAATCCAATAATGATAACGTGTAAATGATCTATAAATAATACGTTGTAGTTAATTTATAAGGGCAGGATGAAATTAATAAATGTTTGTGGAGAGTTATGAATGGACAAAGAAATAAATAATTGATTTTCAACGTAATGAAATTACAGCGTGTTTACTTCTTCTAATGATGCATAAATTTGGTATAAAATATTTAAAATTTGAAGAATGCTAATTAATTTTATATGCCAGCGGTTATAAAATAAATTTTCCTATTCCGAAGGCATTCGATATCACATATCACTGTAAAAATTGTTACGTAGCTTACCTAGATTGTGCAAAAATTATATAAAAAAATAAAAAAGTATATTTTAATTTTCCACCGCTAGGAGTAAAAANTACTTTTTAAATAATCTAAGTTACATTACATTTATTTTAAGAGTCTATTAGTAAATTGTGTAATTTAACTTAAACACCTTTGTATTTTTCCAAAAAGTAACGTTAATTTGATCGAATAAACGATCGAAATGAATTGATCAATCGATTTTTTTATTTGCTTAATCGATTTTGCTCTTAAAATAAGCGTAGTTTATCTAAGAGAATAGCTTTACACGACGTTTATGAACACGGTTAAAACACCATTTTCGTAGTAGGAAATATATGTTTATATTAATTAAAAAAATCTAAGAGAATAGCTTTACACGACGTTTATGAACACGGTTAAAACACCATTTTCGTAGTAGGAAATATATGTTTATATTAAATAAAAAAATAAAAAAGTATATTTTAATTTTCCACCGCTAGGAGTAAAAATGGCGCTGCAAATACAGGTTACACGTTTGTGTTTAATAGTTTTACTGATTCATGTCGTTATCTATCGCTAGAGACGAAATTTTGAAAACGAAGATATTTGCAGTGCCAATTTTTCGCTAGTGGAGAAAATTCGAACTAATTTTTTCACAAGTTTCACTAATTTTAATAGCAGTATCTCCTTCTAACGAGTCTGGAATAGGAAAGTAATAATCACCCGTCACACCGATTTGTATTATGAAGTTAAACCGGAGTGTCAGTACTGTTTGTCTATCCGAACTAAAGCAACATATCCTATAAAATTATGATTTCTGAGCTTTTCTACAATATTATGAATTATTAACCAAAACCTTCCATTATGATTGTTGAAAACACAAACAAACAGAAAATTTTATGGAATTTTTACTATCATTAATCATAGAAAGAAGTATATCTGTGTCATCACTGTTATTATTATATTTTTAGAAAAAACTCCTAACATCACAATTAAAATCCGAGAATTGATCTCTGGTAAAAGAGAAAAAAATGTCAAAGAAAGTTAATGAAAAGAAATAATGATTACACCTGATCAATTACTTCCATCTAATTGAAACTCCTTCAAAGTAAAACATTGTTGCCAATTTAAAAAGGTTTCTTTTTTTGCAACTTTCAAACAAGTGACAATTGTAAAATTGGATTTTGTATAAAGAATAGAAATTAAAATTTTTAATTACAGTGGTACCTCAGGATACGAAATTAATCCGTTCCGAAACTGAGATCGTATCATGAAAATGTCGTAAGGTGAATCAACTTTTCCCATACGATTACATGTTAAACCAAATAATTCGTTCCAACGCTAAAAACATACTCAAATTAAAGCCAAGTAATACATTAAAAAAAATAACTGTAGTAAGGAAAACAAATGAAAAATGCGAATTAATGTGACGTCGTATGGTGAGTTTTTGTTCGTATCGTGGAGCAAAAATATGTTCGAATTTCATGTCGTATCCTGAAAATTTCGTATGCTGGGGCGTTCGTATCCTGAGGTACCACTGTATTTCTTTATTTTATTTATATACACAAGGCGATGACGTATGACTGGCGATAGTCAACGTCTTATAACGACAATGAATTGTATTCTAATTAAGTATGTTTTAAATCAGTAACAGATTACCTCAATTTCTTCCATACGCTCACAGATTACGTTAGTATTTCTTCAACGCTCACAGACCACGTTAGTATTTTTTTAAACGCTCACAGACCACGTTAGTATTTTCTTCAACGCTCACAGACCACGTTAGTATTTCTCAAACGCTCACAGACAACGTTAGTATTTTCTTCAACGCTCACACACCAGGTAGTATTTTCTTCAACGCTCACAGACCACGTTAGTATTTTATAAGCACTTATATTTACGTTAAGTAGTTTTTACAGCACTCACAAATCACAGTATTTTTTTAACCCTCAGTAACAACAGTACTATTTATTAAAAACAAATCACGTGAATTTTTTTAACTACCCACAAATCACGATACCATTTGTGAATCACGTGCAAATTTAAGTTGTTATCTTTTTACCATTAACAAATTATCTGTTTGTTCTTGATAACACGTTTTACACGTAAAAAGCACCTCTAAAAATATATTATAACGTCGACTGAATTGATTAGAAAGTAAATATCTTTGAAAATGTCGTTAGAGAATGTCATTAAAATAAAATTAAATAAAAATAAATCTTTAATTATCGAAATTAATCACTTATTCCTTATAAAACTTTTTAGAAAACTGACTTTTTTTTTGCTTTCCACTTTTTTATTAATTATTTTCTGCAAAAATATATAAATTTAAACTTTCCTAATGAGTTATATAAAACAAAAGTAAATTAATACTTCCACTTATTGTATTTTTAACGAAGATTTTACTCGTTATTAGCACTCAAACCTAACCTTCTCGCCATTTTATATTAATTATTAATAATAAAATATGTTTAATAAATCTTATAATAGATGGCACCATACACAATTTTAAGTTTTTCGCCCAGAAAGTTATGTCTTTCGTTGCTGGACATTTTATACTTTATAGTAATGTTAATACATAATTTGAAATTATGACATCACACGCTTATAATTACGTTTGATGATGTTGTGAGTGATGTAGTCGATGACGTCATTCATAATGACTTTGCCTTTTGTAATTCTTATCTTATAAAGGTGTCTTAAAATAAAAATAAATGAAAATTGAAAGATATTGAGTAGATTGACAAACAGACGTGACGAACGTCTAAAGCCGTTTCCTTTTTTTTATATATGGCTAATATACTAATGGGCTTACATAAAATATAAAATAATAATAGATTTATGCGCAAAATAGCATATATTATTGTTCTCTACTTATTATTATTATATAAAGATAAATTTTCATCATGTTGAAAGCATAGTTTTGCCTCGCTGTGTTGTGTAATCAATCATCAACATCACTTACGATTTACTGTCCAAGTACGGAACACACCACTCTCGAATCATCGTTATGAACACAAGTACCATTGTTAATCTAATGCAGCTGATTGTTAGCGTGTGTCTGACCTAAATAAACAAAAAACGCGTGTTTTAATTTGTTTAGAATTGATTTCTTGTGTTCCTTCACGACTTTAATGCGTACTTTAATGTTTTTTTACGGTATTTAAATTGTTAAAATGAAGTTTACGCTTGCTACTTCCACCCCCACAAGGCGCCTGTAATGATCGTGGTATTTTATATTACTGTACTCTAATGGCATTTGATATATCAATCAGGTAATGTTAGAACCTCATCTTTTGATCCTGATTTTTATAAACACGGTAATTCACTTTACTAATTCAAAAATCCTGAATTTTCAGACATTAAGGTCATGACTTCGCTCGTGTAAGTACCCCGCTGAACTACACACGTGCCTTTTAAGGGTCATGATCTGTGTGAAATGAGGTCAGAAATTCCTACCGACTGCTGTTTTTTTATCGAAAAATTCGATAGTCCATTTAAATTTTTTGCTCTTTTAGTGTTTTTTATTCTAGATAAATGATTAAACATTCCAAAAGAAACCACTATTGATTTTTGAATTTAACTCACATTTTGATGATCTCACAGTTGCTGCGAAACGTCACGATGACGTTTTATTAATGACGTAAACAATTTTTGTCATTTACGTAACAAATATCTTTTTATTTAAAATCTATCAATTTCGAAAAATAACGTTACGAAAACGACAAAAAAAAATCGTGACGTGTCGCAATTGATTGACGTCAACGAAATTGACAGGAGTCAATTTCTCTGACGTCATCCAACCGCAAATATTTCAACGTCACAAATTTATGGGTTAATCAGTTAAAGTGTGATTAAATGCTCAAAAATTATTATTGAAGCAGGAGTAAACTATGTTACTAACTTATTTTACAGCTATATAATAGCATAAAAAGTGACAATAAGTAGCATAAATTGGAAGTAATTGTGATAGGTTCACACCTGTTCGTAATTAAAAATATATTATTGAAAATTAGATTAATAAATAAGGGGGAAGGCTATCTACGTGAACACCTTCAACCTTATCATTTTAATTTTCTGAATTTTTCAAGTATGGGTGAGTATTATTTAATTTAAAAAGCTGTTATTAATAGATTTACATTATCTGATAATGCAAAGGACAAGGGGGTGCACAACAAAAATTTATGACGTAAGCACGACAGAAAGAAAACAAGGTTGTGACGTATGACTAGTGTTTTTTTCTTTTCCAGCACTATTAATTGCAGTTTTGCTGTAGACAGACATGGTAATGTAATAAAAGCGAAAGCTTTCTGTATACTGCACGAGGGTATTACTGCGCTGAACTGGTGGACTATTATGTTTTTAGGGGGCTTATTTACCTTATAGACCACTGTAGTTAAGCACTGGTATGCATCTAACAATATTTCTGGGGGTGTTTTATGCGTCTAACACTTAAATAGGGACCTAAATTAGTGTTAAACTAATACACATGAAATATGATGGAACAAATAAGATATAAAAAATTCTCTTCAAATTCTCATATGATAATTGGCTCAAAAGGCAAAACACACTAGGATCAGGCCCAGACCAACGTTTGAGATTAGTCCTATTATATGAGGTTCTCATATGGATTATGCTGTGATTCTAGTGTGTTGCGATGATCAGACCTCACATTTAGGAGGGCCTAAAAATATTCTATTATTGTCCCTTTCATTGCAGTATTAAACACTTAACATATTAGAGTCAGTTCCTCGTAAAACCATTATTTTAGTAACTTTAATCTTAGCTTTTACTTGGTAGAACTTGTTTCTGGTAGTGTACAGGTACAACACACCAGAATTAAATTATACCATTAGAGATTTAGGGAATCGAGACACTGAAATATACGAAGGCTCTGTTACGATTCGCTATTTGACAAGACCTCATATATAAGACCTCAAAAATATGTTATAAATTATTCATTTAGCTGAAGGCGATTCGATTATCATTATAGTATTAAATACACAACAACTTTTAAAAAACAGAACTGTTATATGCTGTCATTTTAAGGGCTTCACATTTACGAGGCCTTAAAAACATTCTTACAAATTATACTCCATTTAATTATGCCCTGTTAATGTATTATTAAACACAGGGCAATAAAATAAGGGCACTGATTCTAATATGTTTTGTGTCTAAACTACAATAACACAGACAAGTATGGAGCTCCAGATAACGTTGTTATTGTCAATCACGTGAAAGCCAAAAACAAGACGTGTGACTTAAAACAGGACTTTTTCTTGATATATGAAACTTTAAAAATCGGTTTTTCTCCTTTATTGCTTTCTAAATAAACTTGCACTAAGCAATAATAGCCGCTATTTTCTATTTTAAGTGTTCTAACCTCATATATTGTTTGTCAATCATTTTTATTGACTCGTCTTCTTTCTTTGTCTTTCCTCAACGTTCAATCAATCGAACTGAAGTATCGTTGATTTCATAGAATTTATATGCTGTTATTCTCTATACTTTAACTCCATAATGACAATTATCGATGGCGTAAATCGATACAAATGAAGAAAAATGTCCTCTTGATTGTACCACTGAGGTCTCATTCGCTTAAGATGAAGTAGGCCATTATTATAAGATGCAATTTCCGGGTATTTTCTGCTTTCTGGTTATTTAATACGTGAGAAAAATGAGGTTTTTGGATAAAAATGGTATTTACGAATTGCGATTTATTGTTCAAACACATCTTTCTAATAATACTTCCTGTTTTATAATGGGATATCGTGTTGCAACACCAATAAAAAATCAACAAACCAACTTAAGAACCACTTTTCTTACAAGTCTGGTAGATTATTCTTTGATCTTTAAAGAAATTCTTGAAATTTTAGAACCTGAACGATTCTAAAAGAATCCTTGAAAGTTTCTTAGACTCTTTGGTCCTTTAAGAAACCAAGGAATATAGTACTTATTCTTAGAACTTCTAGGTTCTAGAAACAAGATGTCTCAGTCAAAATTTTAAAAAGGTTCCAGGTTACTAGATCCTTAAGTTTTCTGGATCGTTATTTTCTAGAACCACGGAGTCTCTAAGCATGGATAACAAGTTTAATGAGTCTTCACAATACACAAAAGTTATGATAGTTCCTCAGGATTCTAACGGAGGATTAAAAGGATTTATTCATTATATTCTAATTTCTACAAACATTGGTTTCTAGAATTAATGATTACAAAGAAACCAATAGATTTCCAAAACTCTTGGTTTCTTTGGTGTCTCAAGAATATTTCACAAATCTTTATAAGACAAAATTCCGAAAACCTAAAACATAAACCTATTTTGCAAGTTTAAGGATATTTTATAATTCCAAATAAGAGAAACCAATAGAATAATATCGAATTTCTTATTTCTTGTAAGGATTTCTGAGAATTTTCAAGGTTATCAACAGGTGTCTAAAACAATTGGTTTCTAGAAACCTATTGATCCTCGTAGAATTAATTTCTAGATAGCAACGAAGAGATTTTATGAATTTCTTTACCTTTGTTTTCGGGAGAAACTACAAAAATTAAATATTTAAGGTATTTTAAGGTTATTTTTTATGGTATAGAATCACTTTCCTTATAGAATATTTTAAGTTTTGTAATCAAATTGAAGAAAATCCGCTCGGAAAAGGATGATTTATGATGTGAAATTTGTAGAAAAACCCGGAAGAAACACAGATTGATGGACTGGAAGATCAATAAAATGCAAAAGAAACTGAGTGTATAGACATTAAATGAATCGTAAATAGAAAAGATTTTATATAATCTGAAAAAAAATGTCGCAATGCGTAAATGTTTAGTTTATTTCCGGAGTATTTTAGGATGAGGACTTAAATAGCGAGAAAATGAACCAAAAAAAGGCAAAAAAATCCAGCAACGAGTTGTGTCACTTCCGCCAAAACGGTGTGGTGCCATCTGTTTTGGGCTTTTATAAATTTTTTTATATATTATTAATTATATAAAGTGGTAAAAAGCTTAATTTTAAGGATAGAAATGATTTTTATAAAGAATTGTAAATGGCAATGAAGATTAAAATCTTTATTAATTCCAACACGTCTCTAGATATGACACATCATCTCCTCTATCTCCCCACCCCGTCGACCTTAAACTATTAAAATTTACAAGCATAAACGACCTTAATATACAAACCTTCTTGCCGAATTTCAGAAATTTTCAACAAAACGAACAGGAGGTATTAAGCTTTAAATTTGATGGACAAAATCGTGCCCCTACATACACACTAACATCAATACGTACAAACCCTCAAATTTATTGCATTTCTCGACGTTTCAAGGCCACCCAATCCGAAAATGTAAAAATTTCGGGGGGGTCATTTTCTGCTCGATCTCCATACTTCCCTGTGTTATATATAACAGAAATTTACCTTTCAAATGATAAAATTTCATAGCAAATGCAGTAATTACAGCAATAATTATAGAATTTCTCTAGAGAGCGAGCACAAAATAACAAATAATTGAATCCCTTAACGGTTTTTTTGAATTTCAAAACAGATCTAACGGAAATTCCGACATAAATAAAACATGCAACTGCAAGTCTGACGCTGGAAGACAGCGAAAAAGACTAAGAAAGATTTAATGTTACGTCACAGAAAGAAGTGTATCAAGTTGATTCGAGTCATAAATATTGCATACGTAACAACGACAGTTAAGTAGATACAATTGTTTTCCATCCTCCGGCAGTGTTACGTCTAAGGGTCGAAGCTCTGTTTCATTATAACCGCTGATAAAATATATGTGAAAAGTGATAGTAGACTCCACTATATTCAGTTTTCTCTTATCCAATATATCACACAAATGGTATTTTGATGATTGATCAAGATTATATTCATCCCGTTCCTGTAGAAAATACTATAAAATTATGTAGATTAAACTATCAGAAAATTTATTCTGCCGTGGAAAGTAACAAATACTTTCTAGAAAAAGGTATACTTTCATCAGGTAATGCTCCTTTTTATTGATATTGTTCGTATCAGTTACTGATTTATCACAGTCTAATTACGTTGGAGATAGTTTCCACGCTTATTGATCGGTAAAATACAAGTAAATTATATGCTAAACAGATAAACTATCAGTAAAATAAATAGTGTCAGTTAAATTCCAGTAAAAAACAGTAAATTATCAGTAAAACAATAGCAAATTATTAGTAAAACAAGTAAAGTTTCAATTAAATAGTATTATATTATTAATAAAACACCAGCTAAATATAAGTAAATTATCAATAAAACACCAGCTAAATACAGGTAAATTATCAATACGCTGTTTCTCGATTCCTGTCGTCATATTTGTGTCTTTTAAGATGTAAAAAACAGCACATTTAAATTTTTTAGATGATAGAAGAGAGTATTGACAAAAGATTTCTAATATTAGAATTCACCTCTGCAAACACTCCCTCGCATTACCTTAAAATTTAATGTATCGTATATCAATACTTGATTTGTTATTTGTGATAAAACGTATTATATTATTCAGATAAGTAAAAAAAAATCACAAGTTTTCATAAGTAACGGACAGACACACGGATTAAATATTAATATTTAATTTAGTATTTCTAAAATACTTTTAGATACGTAAATATCTTTAATGCCTATCGTTTCTAGTATCAATATCGTCAATTTAATTGTGTTGAAAGGTATATTTTCGCTTTATTGATCTGTAAAAAGAGTGAATGTTCTATAAAAATTTAAACATTTCTGCATTTTTAAACGTTTATGCTTTTAAATGTTTGTTTTTTTAAAGTTATAAGAGGAGTTTTTTAAATAAAATGAAAGGGAGTGAGAGAATCTCTGCTTACCAATACCTGATTTATTATTAGATATGTAAATTTTTTTAATTTATTAGATGTATTTCAATACCTGTCATCTACAGTATTATTAATTATACATGCGTGACACTGGTTATTATAAAAAGAAAGCTTTTCATTTCGTTTTAGGACATTTATATTACATTGAAAAGTATAAATTTCATATATTACAGAGTTTTCTTTTACTTTGTTGTAGATACATGAAGAAATTACATTACTTTTTGTATTTTTTTAGGTCTTTACTGTTTAGGACAATAAAAAACACTAAAATAATCAAATACAATTACTCATTTTTTTATTGATGATCCTTTTGTAAAGTAAATAGTAAGATACGAGGTGTTGAAAGGTCTGTGGTTTGTAAAATATCAGGTGTTGTAAGGTGTAAGGTCTTTGAATTCAGAGACTTTACACCTTACAACACCTGATATATTAAAGAAATGGCAAATTTAACGGCCTTACTACTTAATAGGAATGCTCTTCTGTAAGAAAGATATTAGAAAACCTGGAACTATTCGTGCATTTGGGTACTCCAGTGTTGACTCGAGACATTTTTCTTCTGTTAATATTTCTTTATAAATAGATTTGTTTATGGCCCCCTGTTGATAGAGCCCTATTTGCGCGTAAGATAACCTGCAACTGAGCTTTAAGGGTATTTGGTTGGGGGATCCCGCTGTGTTTTTTTAGTGTTTCGTAGAATATTCATACCACATTTGGTGTAGATACGTTGAAGGGTATAGAACCTTCCACCTAACAAACATACATAAATATTTTGACTTTATATATAAAGATTAAAAGACAAACACTACATTTGTAATTTACACTACTGAAAACGTCAGAAATTACATTTTTACTGCTGAATTTGTTTAAAATATACATTTCTCAGATTTATATGTTACATACAACAGGAAGCTGCATTTATGTGATTTACAAGTGTAATACATGTAACACAGAAACAATTTTTTGATTTATGTTTATTAGAATTGCACACGTGTAAATAAATATACGTGTAAATTTAATTGTAAACATAAATTCAAGATATAAGAAGTAATTCACACAGTGTGACGTTTCAAAAATTCCGCTAATTAAATTATCTTTAGTGTTTAAATGTCTTATAAACTGAAAGAGTTTACATTTAATTTCGTGTATTGTTGTTAATTAATTAGGAAGATAATTAAACTTGATGTTTTCTGTCAAACGTTTGCATTTCTTTTTAATTTTATTTATTTAAAAACACTGAAAAAAGTGTAATTAGAGAAATGCCATTACTGATTTTCTTTTATTGATGGTTTCACTTGTAAGAAGTCAGTTATAAACGGTACATAAACTCTGATCTCATATGACTGAGCTTGGATATATTTATATGTTCAAGCTCAGTCACATTTATATGTTTAAGCTCAGTTATATTTATATATTCAAGCTCAGTCACATTTATATGTTTAAGCTCAGTTATATTTATTAAATGTTTATGTATACTCTGGTTAAAAATCTGGTTGAAAATATAAATAAATACACGTATGTTAAAGAAATACATAAATAAAACCTGTATATTAACTATGCACGTAAGCAAACGTATGTACCGTACATAAGAAAAAGTTTGTATGCCAATTATGTGCTTAAAAATCTTCATGCCAAATACATATAAAAAATGCTAAATAACCAGATAAATAAATAAAGATGTGTACATCAAATTTGTATGTACAAGTTATGTCAATTGTGTATGTAAATGGAAGCACTTATGCTAAATACAGTCGATCCCCCTATAACACCGTAGATTTTTCCGTTTTATATGAATTCAATGTTGTACGAGTCACTTAGATTTTACAAATACGTGTGCCGGACTGTGAACGGAGTCGACCTTCCTATAACACTGTTGATTATTCCGTTTTATATGAATTCCATGTTGTACGAGTCACTTAGATTTTGCAAATACGTGAGCTGTTTACAGCCCGGCACACGTATTTGTAAAATCTAAGTGACTCGTACAACATGGAATTCATATAAAACGGAAAAAATCAACAGTGTTATAGGGGGGTCGACTGCTTGTTTTCGTTAAATGCATTGAAAAACAGAAGGAGAAGTCTCGTTTTCTGTTATTTACTTAATTATAGCGTAGAAAAAATAATTATCGCCTGAATATTTTTTCTATTTTGACGTTTCTAGAAACGAATGTTTGCAATTTTTTATTTGTTACGCTTCCGAACACACAAGAACTAAGTGTTTTTTCGGGGGGGTGTTTTTCTAACACAGCATTACGTAAGATGATTTATTTCGTGCTATTTTCTAAAAAATAATAATCAAAGAAAGAAAAATATGTAAATTATCTTAAAAAATGACAGATCTTGATTGATGTAAGTAACCAAAAAAAGTAAACGTCACGGCTAAACAATACGTCTAAAAAATTTAATTACGTAGAAGAGAATCCATAGAAAAGATTTGTCCAATCAAATATAAAGATGTAAGCTTAAGAATTATGAAGAATGTAATAAGCAATATCTGTCAGTAACAGCAGGTAAGTGGAATGTTAAGCCGTTTATCATTGGCTAAGCTGTGATACATCCTCGTGTCAGAAACGTACGAGGTTCAACATTATGTCGAGGTACAGAAATAGTATCTTGATTTCTTTCGGAATTTTTTTACTGTTTATACTCGAAAATTACCTGGTAACAGAAAAGAGCGTGTTATTTTCTCCGCTGTTATAGCCTACGTAACAGAGGTTCCATCCCCCGTTTGTGACAATAAGTCAAAAAATGACTCTCCTTAAGAGGTTACATTTTTAGACTCGGGGGGTGCATGAAAAATTTGGGATTTCTTTTCCTGTATGTATTGATGTTGGTGTTTGTGGTGGGTACACAACACACTAAGTTTGAAGCTTAATAACTCCTGTGCCCATTGTCGAAAACGTCTGAAATTTTGCACGAAAGTTTGGGTATTGGGAGCATTGATGCTGTTAAATTTTGGTGGTTAAAGGTCAAGAAGGTGGGGAGATAGAAAGGGGTGTTGGACTTAGTGAAAATTGTACCTGTTCTTATTAAGGATTTTTTTTATAAAACTTTTTCTACATTCAAAATTAAGTTTACGGCCATTTTACAATAATTAGTAATATAAAATTTTAAAAATAAAATCTCACAAGAGATGGCTCCACACACAATATTAACTTATTTTGCTGGGAAAGTTACTCAACTCGTTTTCTATCAGTAATAAATGAGCTATTTTTTATTTTTTATATGAAAAATATGTTGTCTACTCCTTGAACATGCTCCTCAATTTAAAAAATTGACTGAGCATCTTTTAACAGCGCTTTAATAAACAGTATTTTAACAATTTAATGAAAAGTCTTCTTAAAGAATAGAGATTTTTTTTGGAAGTTTTCTTGTTAAAATGTTATTTATAACTATAAATTCGCTGTTAAGAGGTGTTTTCTTAAGTAAAGAATACATTTTTATTGCTAAAAAGTAAACAGAGATTGCTATTTTCTCAATAAAAGATGTGAAAAATGTATTCTTCACTTTCTAAAATGGGAAAATCTTTCGTATCTTAATCTAAAAAAATTCGAAGTCAAGATCGTATTTCTATTTTTTAATTTTTTCTTATGTAAAAGTACTGTCTGTAACTAAAAATTCACTACTAAAACATGCTTTTAGATGTATCGAATGCATTTTTTTACTACTAAATACTAAAAGAACACGCGGAATTTTTAAGTTTTGATGTGTATTTTACTTCTAAAAAATCAAGATCATGTTTTGTAGGGTTTTTCTCTTATATTCCGTGTTTAAAGATGTTTTTAGAAGTAAAAATATACAGTTCTTTCGCTAATACTGTGTTCTATTATCAGTATAATCGAAGTGTCTTCTCAAAAATCACAATAGAAGTAGCCTATATTCTGTTATGTAATTATTGAAAAATACCTGAAATTTTAACATTCATACAACTGATTTCGATCGAATTTTTTAAAGAAATTCCGTTATCCTCCCCCTCTTTTATATTTTTAGAATTCCACTTGGAACACGTGTATCGATTCGACATTTGCAGCTTCATTTTACTCTTTCTTAATGTGAAATTTCCTGCCAGGCATGCCTATTTTTCTTATCAATAACATCTACATTGAGAAGCTCTGCAAGCAGTACGTAACAGTTACTACCTTTAGTGTCCTTACAAAATAACATACTAACACGTCGTTTCGTCTACTAAAATTTTTATATCTATACTATTATAGTACTGGGTGGCCTAAAAATCGGTTAACTACAACAGATACATCTTATACGTGCTGCAACACTAGTATTTAGGGTGGTCCAAAAGTCAGGTAACTAACATATACTGTATACTAAATCCTGCATATGTATAGCTTGTTACACTGTAAAATCTAAGGTAATTAGTTAGAATATAAGATTGTGGGGTAGTGTACTTATATGAGCGGCCCTAAATTCAGTTAACCAAAGTAAGACTGTTTTAAAGCTGGTAAAAATGTAAAAAGTATACATATTGGTTAACTGACTTTTAAACCTCCCCGAATTACTATACCAATACTCCTGTATCGGGCGTATTTGTAGAGTAAGCACTGTTACATTTAATTTGTTATATAATAGATAATACAAAGGTGAGAAACAACAGAAGAATAAGAAATTTTATTACTTTTATAGGGATTGGAATTTTAAATTACCCGAAAGGAATGTCAATTCTTCTATATTACTCGATAGAAAAATACAATTTAAAGGTGAAAGAATGCTGAAAAATTCAATATAAATCTGGAAATATCATTAAAAGTTTCTAAATTTACTAAATTTTATCAAAGTTTTACCTTGATAAAATTAAACTAAGATGCTATAATTCAAAGTAGAAAAGATCAGGATAATCTTCAAAGACAGAAGAAATACCCCGAAAAGGATTAAAAAAATACATTAATTCCCTTTTCGATTCACGGATTTTTCCCTGATAAAATTTATCTTTAATTGTTTCCTCCACTTCAAAGAAAACTTTCGGGCGATTCAAACGAAGTGATGCGGAAGAGCAGTGGGATGCTGATATTGATGATAAAGTATTTATATTGTTTTTGAGATGTGTACAAGTGAATGTTATAATGTTTATGTTTATGTTACAGTCTGCTGCTGTCTCTGAAAGATGTAGAGCGAAGAAAATATAAGATATTTTTGACAGAATGGGAAGTTTATGAATAGCATTTTCGTGTTTTTTTTTTTAGATCGCTTGAGTATAATAAAGTTTAAATAAATAATAAGAGCGGGGATATACAGAAAAATACCAAATAATTCATCACTTATGGTTGAGTTGAGGCTTTGAAAAGATTTTTACTTTCCCTTCTGTTACGTACAACACAGGAAAAGTGTGGCCATCTGTCAAAGAATAACCCCTCCCAAGATTTTTACATTTTTGAACGTCCTTCAAATGTCCAGAAATGCTAAAAGTGGAGGTATGTATGAATGTTAATGTGTATGAGTGTGAGTGGGAGTGACGTGGAGTTGTGTGTGTGTGTGTGGAGAAAACGATTTTTTTCACCCACTTTGAAGCTTAATAACTCCTGTACCTTTTGTCGAAAATTTCCGAAATTTTGCAGGGAGGTTTACGTATTAGTTGCATTGACGCTATTAAATTTTAAAGGTTAAAGGTCGAAGAGTAATATGTTATATCTAGCGTGAGATCAGACAAATTTTTCTGATGCGGAATACGTTTTATTATTATATTTTAATATATACAAAGATGTTGAAAGATACTGCAGTACTGGCATAATTACAGCAACACACTGATTACTTGAATGGGAAATTTTCCCACATTTTTCATAATTATGTTGTCCAAAAATAGATTTTCTTAATGGAAAATTAAATATTTTTGTTAATAAAATAGATTTATGTAGTGAAATATCAAAATTATTTTGATGCTGCCTTTCTTCTGTAATAATCTCAATTACTTTCTTCCATTTTTTTTCTTCATCTTTGGATAATTAATGAATAATTTAAAGTCTAAACAGTTAAGGCTGACATAATCTGTTGAAGTGTCTTTAAAATAAAATAAGTGGCAGATTATTTATCGAGCGAACCATAAATAAATAGTAACAACAACGTTGGAAGAATGTAGAAGAGATAAATTACGTTCATTTATAAGCATTAGGTAGTTCTATAAATGTTAGATGTGTTGTAAATTAGTTGAAAGTGTTGGTCTGATAGAAAAACACAAGTGAATTTTAGGCTATTTTCCTTCTTTTTAACAATCTGACAAGTCAAAAACAGAAGAATTTGAGCCTGTTTTTCACTTCCTATTTGTGTTTTCTCGTGTGAAAAGTACTAAGGATTTATGGTTTAGACGTGTCAAAAATAAGAAAATCCTACCAATTTATGGTTTCTACAAGACTATGTTTTGTTTACGGGTCGAAAATAGACTTAGTTTTGTTTATATATGTCAAAATAAGATGGAAACTACACTTATTCATGTATGAAATTAGTTGAATTTGAGTCAGATAAGGTAAAAAATGAGTAAATATGACAGTAATAACGGCTTATTTACAGTTTCGCACCTCAAAAATAAGGGAATTTTTTCGATTCGTGATGTGTTTAGTATTTTATTTCAATTTACTTTATCTCTTTTACACACTTCGAACGTTGTTGCATTTACAGTTAACCCCTGTAATTTACCAACTAGACACTGTCTTACTCCATAAACACGCAATTTTATACGATAAAACTAATTTATAAGTTTACACAACCGATAAGCAAGCGACAGGAAATCTTTTAAATCTTTGTGATGGTCGTCCCCAAAGAATGGTTCCTAACAGAAGTGGTATGAAGTGTCCGGAAAACCACCATTGTGTTTTTATGAATTTCGTTGTGGCAACAACAAAGGTATCTCTTGTAATATTTCCTGTACACTCCACTAATGAAGTACAGAGCAATGGGGTTGAGGCAACTGTTGACGAAAGTCAGTACGTAACCCGACATCTTCAAAATGTGCCAGAAATCATTATAGTGGTCTCCTGCGTTGGGATAGAAATAGAACCACATGAGGAACACCTGATTGGGAAAGAAACAGATGGCAAAGACGAATACAAACACCAATACGATTTTCGCTACTTTAATTCGTGCCTTCAACTGTTTGGTGTGACTGTCGTTCTGTCCCACTGTGTTCTTCGTGCTCTTCAGCAATTGTTTGGCCATCAGGACATAGAAGCTAGCGATAATCGATAAAGGAACGACATAAAGTGAAAGAAATTTCAGTAGCACCATTGTTCGTGGATACCAGGGTGACATATTTTCTGGAAATGGGTAACATACGTAAACAACCTTGTCGTTATCAACTCGCATTTCTAACAGGAAGGAGTAATAGGCTCCGGGAACGGATATGGCCACGGATACACACCATATGAATATTGCTATGACTACAGTTAGTGTTTTCGCGTGACTACCGGTAACTTTCTGTATTGGTAGAGCTATAGCGATATATCTATCAACACTCAGCATAGTTAGTGTCAGAACGGTTACGGCAATGGACACATCTCTCAAAAATTCACTCAGTTTACATATAAATTCTCCATACGGCCAGGCATCAAACAGGTAAATGGTGCTAGTAAAGGGCACGTTTCCCACTATGACGATCAAATCTCCCAATGCGAGGCTCATGATGTAGATATTTGGCACGCTTCTCATTGTCCTGTTGTGCAAGAATATGTAGACCAAAGTACCATTGCCTATTAATCCTACAAAAAATATTATGGCAAAGATTATGGGCAAGATATAAGTTTCCAGACGTTGATGATACGGGATGTAAGAATACTCCGTGACGTTGGAAGCATTGTGAGTTTCCACCAACAAGACGGACCCATTTAACGAATTCATCATCAATCTGTAAAGAAAAAAAGACATATTAATATAATAAATACCCGAAAACGTAAATTTAAATTAAGTTTTTCTTAAACACTTAATTGTTTCCAAACTTTATTATGAGAAACTTCCTCATTTGCATATCGAGGCGACGTATTAAATTCTAGTTTGCAAGAAGAGGATAATTAAATTTCTCTACTTTTCACAATTTTTTTAATAAAGGCGAATTAAACAGTGTGAAAAACACCCCTTTCACACTCCTTAATTACTCAACTCGGTCAGTATTGACAATGTTTCCAATTACTTTCCTACAGTAATTTAGAAGAAATAAACAATATTGAGATGGGAATTACTAAATTCAACATCTTCTTGTGTTTTTTATCTGTAGAGATGATAGTAACTTAAATATTTTTACTCGATAATAGAATTAATCAGTGGTGTTGACATAACTCCGCCAGCATCTATTAGACGTAGAAAAGAATAACATTGTACGAATGTTGATTAACCGAGCTAACAAATCATCTCGTTTTCTAAACAACACTATCTTTTTCAATATTTCAACATTTAAACAAGCAGCAAGTATATAAATGAACCTAATTAATATATAAACAGCTACAGGGATAAGTTTCCTTAAAGTAAATATAATTTAGTGTTGTATTAAGCTAGGAATCTTAACAGTGTGTATTGTGCAATTTCCGTTCAACCACCTCACAGAACGTGTCGTGTAAAATAACACAGCATTAACCCACACGCAATGACAACAATAACATTATCCTTCACAATTAATTTTCGTTAGTGTGACCTCCACGCACGTACCCAAACAGGAAACAGACCATCGTGTGTGATTGATTTTCTCTCATACTTCTCATACAGAATGGTCGTTTCGTTGAGTGATACAATACGCTGCTTTAAACTGATATATTCTTTGATTCTGAGCGTGGTAACACCATCTAAAACAGATTTTTAGTTACCTTATAAACAATCAAGGTGAAGATTTGCTAGCTTTTCTTTACGTGTTTTGACAGTAGCTCTCGGCAGCAACCAACAAATCATTGATCCAAACTGACTGCTATTTGCTACTGAGGAGAACTGTCACAATACATAAGAGGTGGTCAATTCTTCTCTCCAAGGTGATTTATCATCTCGGAATTTTCGAAATGAATAAAAAAATACTTGGAGTTTTGAGAATACCGCGATTAAGTGGTGTACTCGAAACGTTATTACACTTATATAACTGCCCTTTATTTATTTTTTTTAATATAATATACGATATAAAACACTTAGGAACACGACAACACCACGAGTTATTTAATAAACACTCGAAAGTCGTGACGTTTATGAGTGAACTTACAACTTGACCTCATATTAAATTTTATATATAAGTGTATATAGGGATAAGAGAGCAAAGATTTCTTGTTATGAAGTTAAATAAACAGGCTTAGAGGTTAGAGTTAATAAATTACTTCACTCGTCTTCATTTTCAGATGACAAAACCTTTGCAAGTAATGATACTAAGAAGATCGAGTTATCTTCTTTGTATATATCTAATTGGAGCACCTTTTTGTCTATACATAATGAAGATAACCCCAATTACATTGGTCAACTACTAGCAAAACATTTCCTTCAGGGCACAGTGGAATTTATTGATGTATTCAGTAGAGCGATGGTAAATATTATTGAAATATTCAGTGTAAACCGTAGAAAAAGTTCAAAGTAGTAATTTTTTACACCACCAAATCTTCGTTCCTGTTATCCTCTTAAGAGTTGACTAAGTGCAAAATGTAACAAGAAGTAATCGCGCTTAATCTTGTGACTAAGTACATGTCACACAGTGGATTAGTTAAACATACAACGTGTTTTCTCTCGAGATTGTTCTATATATTTATTAAATAACTGCACGAACGAATGTATATTTTACTTTATAAATAATACATTTATATTATTTATGAAAAAAATATTCTTAATATGAAAGCTGTCTTAGAGAAATAAGCTGCAAGAAAATCGATTATTAGACGTCAGGAATAAATCGTGTTATGTCTGCTACACTGGTTTTTCTATTAATAAAAAAACATTCTCAATTGTAACAATAGTTTTATCTACGTAATAATACGCCACTTGTTTCGTATTTTATCAAGACACTGCGACTAAAAAAGCATTATTGATCGACCTTGTACAAGCTGTTACGATAAAGCTAACCGCAAAGCTTAGAAATTAACTTTTAATATGCCAGTGTAATCAAAAAGTAAGGAGTTATTACTACGTGTAAAGGATTTTCTGTATTTTTAGTACAAGATATTTCACTTATACGCTGTATTATCTGCTCTGTTCGATTATCCGAAAACTCGCCTACTCAGCATTACCCGGTTAACAGAATTTCTACTGTAATTTTAATGCAGTTTCTTACTAGTTCTATAAGAATTTCTCTATTGGCGAAGGTGCCAGCAGAGATTTGTGTAAGAATACAATTGTTATACTTTATATTTTGATCTGGAAAGGAAACATGGCAACCGAATGTAATCGTATTGTGAATTTTCTTTTTGTGTTTGACGATATTCCATTGTTTACCCTTCACGCAACTTCTAAACGTATCATCAATCTATTTTCGGGACATTAATCGAACTCTTCTCCACATTTTCTTTCCTTTCCAGTACATTAAAGACTGGAGATTCCCAGTTAAATAATTTTCCATTGCTTCCATGTTTCTTTTTCTTCTACTCTATAAGATTTCGCTTCTGTATAATTCATTTCGTAACGTAATACATCGCCGTAGCCAATCTCATCTTTAAACACGCCGTCCTTGATCGATAACACGGGACATTTTGTAAAAATTCCACTAATAAAACTTTAAAATAATAATCAACGAAGCTATCGCGTAAACAAACATACAATTGTGACGTTTCCTTTACGTCATTAAACCAGTTATGAATACGAAAATCAGCCGCGTTATCATTATATTAATCTCAGTGCGAGTTTCTTTCCCCTCATAGCAAACCATTGATTAATTCCAACTCATCACACATTATCCATAACTACACACCATTAATATCATTTGGTTTTTTTCCCTTTTTGTTTCGGATAATTTGTTTCCTTTCGGTTCTTCGGATGCCATTTACCTCCACACCTTAATGGCAGACGTATCAAGTAATATGTGATGGCCCTATCTTTTTCCTGCTCCTTTCTCGCATACTAATACAAAATTTATCACATAAATTACACCATTTATCTATCGTTACGACACCAGAAATAATATATTTTATCTTCATTTCTATCTTCCCAGTCCTCTGTGTTTAATTCTATTTTAAGGCATTTTAATAATTTAACAAATGACTCGTCCCATTCCCTTTTAAATCCTTTCCACTGCAATCGGCTATCCTTTATTCTAGGATTAAAAGCAAAACTTTGACAAGTCTAGTTCGAATGTAATCTAAAGTTAGTTGGGCTATTATGTCCGGTGTTCATAATTCTTCTGTTACTGCTACTCCTTCCACGTATTCTGACTTTTATCTTCCGTCTTACATTCTATCAATGTCACGACCTTACAGCAGATTTTCTGCAATTTTTTTATCTTTTTTGTAAGCTGCGAGAAGGATTTTCTCAACTTTACTAACTTGTGTAACACGAGAATTTTTTAGAAAATTCCTTTTTATTTGTGTTTCTTACAATTTTATATATTACTTTTGATAAATTTTACTTGTTATTCTGTTTTTTCTAGCACTTGATTGAAGAACGATTTAAGATGGAAGATTGAAGAACGATTGAAGATGAACGATTGAATATGAACGANAAATTATCAATAAAACACCAGCTAAATACAGGTAAATTATGAATAAAACACCAGCTAAATACAGGTAAATTATCAATACGCTGTTTCTCGATTCCTGTCGTCATATTTGTGTCTTTTAAGATGTAAAAAACAGCACATTTAAATTTTTTAGATGATAGAAGAGAGTATTGACAAAAGATTTCTAATATTAGAATTCACCTCTGCAAACACTCCCTCGCATTACCTTAAAATTTAATGTATCGTATATCAATACTTGATTTGTTATTTGTGATAAAACGTATTATATTATTCAGATAAGTAAAAAAAAATCACAAGTTTTCATAAGTAACGGACAGACACACGGATTAAATATTAATATTTAATTTAGTATTTCTAAAATACTTTTAGATACGTAAATATCTTTAATGCCTATCGTTTCTAGTATCAATATCGTCAATTTAATTGTGTTGAAAGGTATATTTTCGCTTTATTGATCTGTAAAAAGAGTGAATGTTCTATAAAAATTTAAACATTTCTGCATTTTTAAACGTTTATGCTTTTAAATGTTTGTTTTTTTAAAGTTATAAGAGGAGTTTTTTAAATAAAATGAAAGGGAGTGAGAGAATCTCTGCTTACCAATACCTGATTTATTATTAGATATGTAAATTTTTTTAATTTATTAGATGTATTTCAATACCTGTCATCTACAGTATTATTAATTATACATGCGTGACACTGGTTATTATAAAAAGAAAGCTTTTCATTTCGTTTTAGGACATTTATATTACATTGAAAAGTATAAATTTCATATATTACAGAGTTTTCTTTTACTTTGTTGTAGATACATGAAGAAATTACATTACTTTTTGTATTTTTTTAGGTCTTTACTGTTTAGGACAATAAAAAACACTAAAATAATCAAATACAATTACTCATTTTTTTATTGATGATCCTTTTGTAAAGTAAATAGTAAGATACGAGGTGTTGAAAGGTCTGTGGTTTGTAAAATATCAGGTGTTGTAAGGTGTAAGGTCTTTGAATTCAGAGACTTTACACCTTACAACACCTGATATATTAAAGAAATGGCAAATTTAACGGCCTTACTACTTAATAGGAATGCTCTTCTGTAAGAAAGATATTAGAAAACCTGGAACTATTCGTGCATTTGGGTACTCCAGTGTTGACTCGAGACATTTTTCTTCTGTTAATATTTCTTTATAAATAGATTTGTTTATGGCCCCCTGTTGATAGAGCCCTATTTGCCCGTAAGATAACCTGCAACTGAGCTTTAAGGGTATTTGGTTGGGGGATCCCGCTGTGTTTTTTTAGTGTTTCGTAGAATATTCATACCACATTTGGTGTAGATACGTTGAAGGGTATAGAACCTTCCACCTAACAAACATACATAAATATTTTGACTTTATATATAAAGATTAAAAGACAAACACTACATTTGTAATTTACACTACTGAAAACGTCAGAAATTACATTTTTACTGCTGAATTTGTTTAAAATATACATTTCTCAGATTTATATGTTACATACAACAGGAAGCTGCATTTATGTGATTTACAAGTGTAATACATGTAACACAGAAACAATTTTTTGATTTATGTTTATTAGAATTGCACACGTGTAAATAAATATACGTGTAAATTTAATTGTAAACATAAATTCAAGATATAAGAAGTAATTCACACAGTGTGACGTTTCAAAAATTCCGCTAATTAAATTATCTTTAGTGTTTAAATGTCTTATAAACTGAAAGAGTTTACATTTAATTTCGTGTATTGTTGTTAATTAATTAGGAAGATAATTAAACTTGATGTTTTCTGTCAAACGTTTGCATTTCTTTTTAATTTTATTTATTTAAAAACACTGAAAAAAGTGTAATTAGAGAAATGCCATTACTGATTTTCTTTTATTGATGGTTTCACTTGTAAGAAGTCAGTTATAAACGGTACATAAACTCTGATCTCATATGACTGAGCTTGGATATATTTATATGTTCAAGCTCAGTCACATTTATATGTTTAAGCTCAGTNAAAAAATTCGAAGTCAAGATCGTATTTCTATTTTTTAATTTTTTCTTATGTAAAAGTACTGTCTGTAACTAAAAATTCACTACTAAAACATGCTTTTAGGTGTATCGAATGCATTTTTTTACTACTAAATACTAAAAGAACACGCGAATTTTTTAAGTTTTGATGTGTATTTTACTTCTAAAAAATCAAGATCCTATAAACTCTGATCTCATATGACTGAGCTTGGATATATTTATATGTTCAAGCTCAGTCACATTTATATGTTTAAGCTCAGTTATATTTATATATTCAAGCTCAGTCACATTTATATGTTTAAGCTCAGTTATATTTATTAAATGTTTATGTATACTCTGGTTAAAAATCTGGTTGAAAATATAAATAAATACACGTATGTTAAAGAAATACATAAATAAAACCTGTATATTAACTATGCACGTAAGCAAACGTATGTACTGTACATAAGAAAAAGTTTGTATGCCAATTATGTGCTTAAAAATCTTCATGCCAAATACATATAAAAAATGCTAAATAACCAGATAAATAAATAAAGATGTGTACATCAAATTTGTATGTACAAGTTATGTCAATTGTGTATGTAAATGGAAGCACTTATGCTAAATACAGTCGATCCCCCTATAACACCGTAGATTTTTCCGTTTTATATGAATTCAATGTTGTACGAGTCACTTAGATTTTACAAATACGTGTGCCGGACTGTGAACGGAGTCGACCTTCCTATAACACTGTTGATTATTCCGTTTTATATGAATTCCATGTTGTACGAGTCACTTAGATTTTGCAAATACGTGAGCTGTTTACAGCCCGGCACACGTATTTGTAAAATCTAAGTGACTCGTACAACATGGAATTCATATAAAACGGAA
>NW_019385166.1:271133-284511 GCF_000671375.1 Centruroides sculpturatus | reverse complement strand
AAGCTCAGTCACATTTATATGTTTAAGCTCAGTCACATTTATATGTTTAAGCTCAGTCACATTTATATGTTTAAGCTCAGTCACATTTATATGTTTAAGCTCAGTCACATTTATATGTTCAAGCTCAGTCACATTTATATGTTCAAGCTCAGTTACATTTATATGTTTAAGCTCAGTTATATTTATTAAATGTTTATGTATACTCTGGTTAAAAATCTGGTTGAAAATATAAATAAATACACGTATGTCAAAGAAATACATAAATAAAAAAGTGTACAGTGGTACCTCAGGTTACGAACGCCCCAGCATACGAAATTTTCAGGATACGACATGAAATTCGAACATATTTTTGCTCCACGATACGAANAAATCATTGATCCAAACTGACTGCTATTTGCTACTGAGGAGAACTGTCACAATACATAAGAGGTGGTCAATTCTTCTCTCCAAGGTGATTTATCATCTCGGAATTTTCGAAATGAATAAAAAAATACTTGGAGTTTTGAGAATACCGCGATTAAGTGGTGTACTCGAAACGTTATTACACTTATATAACTGCCCTTTATTTATTTTTTTTAATATAATATACGATATAAAACACTTAGGAACACGACAACACCACGAGTTATTTAATAAACACTCGAAAGTCGTGACGTTTATGAGTGAACTTACAACTTGACCTCATATTAAATTTTATATATAAGTGTATATAGGGATAAGAGAGCAAAGATTTCTTGTTATGAAGTTAAATAAACAGGCTTAGAGGTTAGAGTTAATAAATTACTTCACTCGTCTTCATTTTCAGATGACAAAACCTTTGCAAGTAATGATACTAAGAAGATCGAGTTATCTTCTTTGTATATATCTAATTGGAGCACCTTTTTGTCTATACATAATGAAGATAACCCCAATTACATTGGTCAACTACTAGCAAAACATTTCCTTCAGGGCACAGTGGAATTTATTGATGTATTCAGTAGAGCGATGGTAAATATTATTGAAATATTCAGTGTAAACCGTAGAAAAAGTTCAAAGTAGTAATTTTTTACACCACCAAATCTTCGTTCCTGTTATCCTCTTAAGAGTTGACTAAGTGCAAAATGTAACAAGAAGTAATCGCGCTTAATCTTGTGACTAAGTACATGTCACACAGTGGATTAGTTAAACATACAACGTGTTTTCTCTCGAGATTGTTCTATATATTTATTAAATAACTGCACGAACGAATGTATATTTTACTTTATAAATAATACATTTATATTATTTATGAAAAAAATATTCTTAATATGAAAGCTGTCTTAGAGAAATAAGCTGCAAGAAAATCGATTATTAGACGTCAGGAATAAATCGTGTTATGTCTGCTACACTGGTTTTTCTATTAATAAAAAAACATTCTCAATTGTAACAATAGTTTTATCTACGTAATAATACGCCACTTGTTTCGTATTTTATCAAGACACTGCGACTAAAAAAGCATTATTGATCGACCTTGTACAAGCTGTTACGATAAAGCTAACCGCAAAGCTTAGAAATTAACTTTTAATATGCCAGTGTAATCAAAAAGTAAGGAGTTATTACTACGTGTAAAGGATTTTCTGTATTTTTAGTACAAGATATTTCACTTATACGCTGTATTATCTGCTCTGTTCGATTATCCGAAAACTCGCCTACTCAGCATTACCCGGTTAACAGAATTTCTACTGTAATTTTAATGCAGTTTCTTACTAGTTCTATAAGAATTTCTCTATTGGCGAAGGTGCCAGCAGAGATTTGTGTAAGAATACAATTGTTATACTTTATATTTTGATCTGGAAAGGAAACATGGCAACCGAATGTAATCGTATTGTGAATTTTCTTTTTGTGTTTGACGATATTCCATTGTTTACCCTTCACGCAACTTCTAAACGTATCATCAATCTATTTTCGGGACATTAATCGAACTCTTCTCCACATTTTCTTTCCTTTCCAGTACATTAAAGACTGGAGATTCCCAGTTAAATAATTTTCCATTGCTTCCATGTTTCTTTTTCTTCTACTCTATAAGATTTCGCTTCTGTATAATTCATTTCGTAACGTAATACATCGCCGTAGCCAATCTCATCTTTAAACACGCCGTCCTTGATCGATAACACGGGACATTTTGTAAAAATTCCACTAATAAAACTTTAAAATAATAATCAACGAAGCTATCGCGTAAACAAACATACAATTGTGACGTTTCCTTTACGTCATTAAACCAGTTATGAATACGAAAATCAGCCGCGTTATCATTATATTAATCTCAGTGCGAGTTTCTTTCCCCTCATAGCAAACCATTGATTAATTCCAACTCATCACACATTATCCATAACTACACACCATTAATATCATTTGGTTTTTTTCCCTTTTTGTTTCGGATAATTTGTTTCCTTTCGGTTCTTCGGATGCCATTTACCTCCACACCTTAATGGCAGACGTATCAAGTAATATGTGATGGCCCTATCTTTTTCCTGCTCCTTTCTCGCATACTAATACAAAATTTATCACATAAATTACACCATTTATCTATCGTTACGACACCAGAAATAATATATTTTATCTTCATTTCTATCTTCCCAGTCCTCTGTGTTTAATTCTATTTTAAGGCATTTTAATAATTTAACAAATGACTCGTCCCATTCCCTTTTAAATCCTTTCCACTGCAATCGGCTATCCTTTATTCTAGGATTAAAAGCAAAACTTTGACAAGTCTAGTTCGAATGTAATCTAAAGTTAGTTGGGCTATTATGTCCGGTGTTCATAATTCTTCTGTTACTGCTACTCCTTCCACGTATTCTGACTTTTATCTTCCGTCTTACATTCTATCAATGTCACGACCTTACAGCAGATTTTCTGCAATTTTTTTATCTTTTTTGTAAGCTGCGAGAAGGATTTTCTCAACTTTACTAACTTGTGTAACACGAGAATTTTTTAGAAAATTCCTTTTTATTTGTGTTTCTTACAATTTTATATATTACTTTTGATAAATTTTACTTGTTATTCTGTTTTTTCTAGCACTTGATTGAAGAACGATTTAAGATGGAAGATTGAAGAACGATTGAAGATGAACGATTGAATATGAACGATTGAATATGAACGATTGAATATGAACGATTGAAGATGAACGATTGAATATGAACGATTGAAGATTAACGATTGAATATGAACGATTAAATATGAACGAGTGAAGATGAACGAGTGAAGATGAACGATTGAAGAACAGGGAATGTTTGTGTTATCAAAACACAGGAACTCCCTGTTCTTCAATCGTTTTATTTCTTACTTCATCAGGATGTTGCTTTTAAGATTTGCAGAAAATTAATCAAATACACTGAAATTGAAGGTACGAATGTTTAGTAAGACCAGCTTATTAAAATTTAATAAAGTAGCAAACAGTATTGAATAATAATTGATAGTACTGCCAGCGCCAATAAACTGAAATTGGAAGTAAAAAGGGTGCAAGTGTACTGAAGTATGGCTACTAAACATATTCGTTAATCAAGTACTAGAGAAATTCATGTATAATTTCACACCAAATATCTTGCATACCGCATTAATGCTTAATAAATTAATGCCATTTTTTTATTGATTAATTAGTAACAAATCTTGAAATAGGGTGATGGAAATTTGTGGTAAACAATTCTATCGTATCTAAACTCAAATATCTCGTGTTAAAACTAATTTATAACGAAATTTATCAGAAATTTTAAATGAGTAGATTATATTCTTTCGGTATGGAATTAAATAATGAGTAATCTAATTCTTTGGCATAATTAATGTAGAGGAAAAATCCATTATCTCACTCGTTTAAACAATTTCTACACACGACTCAACTAATTTAGTTTATTATCCATACAATTAGCGAGTTTAAGTTATGGTCAAAAGCGTTAATGCGCTTCTACTATCTGTCGTGTGCCAAAAGGCACAGTGCGGTGTGCAGTCAACTGATAAGTATTCTGCTATCAAACAGCAATTTCGATAACCATAAAGGGGTAAGATTCTTAATTCTTCTTCTTTCCAACCTCTGGGACATCATAAAATATTTATAACTAAAGAAATTGCTGATTGTAAGTATCATACAACACCAAGGAGGGATGACTACATGGATATCACGAAATCACACGTGTTTCTGCAGTGTTGAGTAGTTATTTTGCAAATTATTATCGATTGTTATCCTCATATCCGTGCTTCGAACGTCATTATTAGGATTTATAACATAAATAAACGAAATACAGTATAACTATAATTGATATAAATGAATAATGTAGCGCCATTATATGCAAAATAAGCAATTAATCTTCGAATAATTACGCGTTATCGTGAAAAGAAATTTTAAAAAAAGGGTCAAAAATTAATAATCATCGAGATCCATACTCGTAAAATTTAATTAGGTATGAATTTTTTGTTATAATTAACTGATTAATCAGGCTGTGGTCTATACACTGGGCTGCTTAAGGGGTATAGAATTCGAATAAACTGTACATATTTTATTCATTTTAATAGCTTTAAAGGTCTTAAAGAAAAGGGAAAAAATGACACGAGTACATTTATTTAATCCCTAAATTAAAAATGGCTTTCTGTTCTCGCCACTGACCTAATTTACATACCGTAACGACGGTCTATCGCCTTTTTATTTTAAATAATGTAAACAATATATTATCATTATCGTTGGAAGTGTTTGTAATAATTTAAAATAATATTGTGTGATTTCTCTCTAAGTAATTACTTAAAATATAAAGGATATTGGTAGTGTTATCCTTTATTCTTTGCTAAGTAATTTTACAAATGTGTAGAGGATATGGAGAAATTTTCACAGAAAACTTTAGAAAATTAACCATTCTGCAGCTGTTGTAAAATATATTTACACTTATTTCTATACAAATTAATTTTTCTAGCGTACAAAGTAAGGATTTCTTTCTTTCTTGTGTAAAAGTTCTTAAGTACTTTAATACTTAAACCAAATATTGAAATAATAAAGCATTTGTGGCCTTTAAACACGGTTTTTATTTTTCTATGTGATAAAGTTTTTGATAAATTTAATTAAAAAGTATAAAAAGATTTTTGAATTTCCTGTATTTTGTTTATTTTTCGAACATATCAGAGAAATGTTCTATTTTTTTCTCCTTATAGGCTCGAAAAATACACTTTTCCTTTGTGTGTTGCAACGTTTCCCTTCTATGCAACAGTTGCCCCTGTATGTTAGAAAATATGGAACCTTTCCCCTTGTAAGTTGGAAAATATGGAACTTTTTCCCCTGTATGTTGGAAAATATGAAACGTTTTCCCCTGTATGTTGGAAAATATGGAACCTTTTCCCCTGTATGTTGGAAAATATGGAACCTTTCCCCCCTGTATTTTAAAAAATATGGAACGTTTTCCCCTGTATGTTGGACAATATGAAACCTTTTCCCCTGTATGTTGGAAAATATGGAACGTTTTTTCCTGTATGTTGGAAAATATGGAACTTTTTCCCCTGTATGTTGGAAGATATGGAACCTTTTCCCCTGTATGTTGAAAAATATGGAACCTTTTCCCCTGTATGTTGGAAAGTATGGAACCTTTCCCCTTGTAAGTTGGAAAATATGGAACTTTTTCCCCTGTATGTTGGAAAATATGAAACGTTTTCCCCTGTATGTTGGAAAATATGGAACGTTTTCCCCTGTATGTTGGAAAATATGAAAACTTTTCTCCTGTATGTTGGAAAATATGGAACCTTTCCCCCCTGTATTTTGGAAAATATAGAACCTTTTCCCCTGTATGTTGGACAATATGGAACCTTTTCCCCTGTATGTTGGACAATATGGAACGTTTTCCCCTGTATGTTGGAAAATATGGAACTTTTTCCCCTGTATGTTGGAAGATATGGAACCTTTTCCCCTGTATGTTGAAAAATATGGAACCTTTTCCCCTGTATGTTGGAAAGTATGGAACCTTTCCCCTTGTAAGTTGGAAAATATGGAACTTTTTCCCCTGTATGTTGGAAAATATGAAACGTTTTCCCCTGTATGTTGGAAAATATGGAACGTTTTCCCCTGTATGTTGGAAAATATGAAAACTTTTCTCCTGTATGTTGGAAAATATGGAACCTTTCCCCCCTGTATTTTGGAAAATATAGAACCTTTTCCCCTGTATGTTGGACAATATGGAACCTTTTCCCCTGTATGTTGGACAATATGGAACGTTTTCCCCTGTATGTTGGAAAATATGGAACTTTTTCCCCTGTATGTTGGAAGATATGGAACCTTTTCCCCTGTATGTTGAAAAATATGGAACCTTTTCCCCTGTATGTTGGAAAGTATGGAACCTTTCCCCTTGTAAGTTGGAAAATATGGAACTTTTTCCCCTGTATGTTGGAAAATATGAAACGTTTTCCCCTGTATGTTGGAAAATATGGAACGTTTTCCCCTGTATGTTGGAAAATATGAAAACTTTTCTCCTGTATGTTGGAAAATATGGAACCTTTTCCCCTGTATGTTGGAAAATATGGAACCTTTTCTCCTGTATGTTGGAAAATATGGAACCTTTTCCCCTGTATGTTGGAAAATATGGAACCTTTTCCCCTGTATATTAAAAAAAATCTATGGAGCATTTTCCCCTTGTGATGAAAAAATATGGAAGATATTGTATATAAAAAGTCTACTAAAATATGACCTATTATTATATATAAAATGCAGTAAACGAAATAGAGTGAAACACCAGATATGAATTATATATTCGTATTTAAAGTTAAAAGCGAAATATGCTAATGAATATTTTAGATACACCTGCGAATTACACAGCAATTCGAATAATGCCCTCGAGTTATAATAAACATTTATGTAGGTAACAATTTAGGAAAATATTTTACTTTTATCAATACAATTTATACATTTAACTCGACCGCATTCGTTAATAACTCATTAAACTTGTAAATTAAATATATTTTAATTAAAGTTAAACGTAAACGATGTTTACAGATAAAAGATTCTGCTGTTCTCCATTTCAAATTAGTATTGTCTTGCGCTTGTACACCATACTTCTCCCGATAACAATAGAGTAATGCCGGTCATCTATGTAACTCCCGATTAACTATATAAGAACTTCCGGACTAGTTTATAGGGGTTTCACGTCCCTAGTCTTTCCATCCCTCGTGTTTCATCTATCTAACACCGTTCTTGAGATTTAAGGAAGAACAAACAGACAAGCAACAGTGGTAATTCAACACAGATTCACTTCAAGATAAACTTTTGTATGGCATTCACTAAGCAGTTTTGACAGATTAAATTTTAATTTCAGTTAAATTTAAGTTTCCACCTTGTGTTAAGCTTACGGTAATTAAATTGGTAAATCGTAACTAATAAATCAAAGTTACGATCGATGGTAACCGCTCCCAAATATATTTATTCCTCTAGAAGTCTTGATCGACGAAGAATTTTGGAAGTTGGAACAAATAAAGATCTTCATCTCTTATCGCTTACAAACAAGGAAATTGGATTTAAAGGAAAGAAACTTGTTATATGGGGAATTGGATTTAAGTGTTTTAGAAATGGAGTTTGTGATAAAAGGAAAAGAAATAATCAAATTTTCCACTTCGATATCATTTAGTACAAACGTGTTTTCTTCTTTAGGTAAAGAAATATAATGGAAATATTAAGAATCTTCTGGGAAAATACTCTTGAACGGTTACTTTTGTATCTGTTAAAGCTTAAAACCTTGTTTTCTTTTACCAAAAGCGAGCTTTTAATGCAGTGAACCCTTTTTTAATGAAGGTTTCTATAGTGTTTATGAAAATATCTGACATTTAAAAGATTACCTTGATACGGAATGAAATAAGTTTAGTGTTCTCGAAGCAGTTTATGACTGAAATTAAGGAGTTTATGTTCTATGAAGACATTCTGTTTAGAGAAATTTACATAATGAGAGTATAAAAGGATTAAGAAACACTTGTAATGACTCTTCGAGGCCAACAAATTGTAAAGTTTGCAATACAAGTCGAAGTTTACAAACATTTTAAAAATAATCATTTCTAAAATAAATTAACATAATTTTAGAAGATAATCTTACACGGAATTCAGTATTAGAGAAAGCCAATCGAAGAAATGTGAAGTGTTACTTAATATAGCAAATTAGTACTTAAACTACTGGTAATATGGAATAAATGGGTGTAAAACACATCTTATCTGTACATAAATTTATGGTAATAAGAACTTTTTCTCTTCTCGATACTACCTTTAGGTTGTTCTCTAAAGCTACAGATCCTTTTCCCATGCACCATTTACAAATCATTTTCCCTAACACCACTTACAGATCCTTTCTCCTAGAGCTGCAGGTTCTTCTGGACTATCTACAGAACATTTTACCTAAACAATCTACTAGTCCTACCTCAATCATTCTCAAACACTGTGCTACAGGCTGCAGCAAAATATGTTATTTTGCTGCAGCCTGTAGCACAATGCTCTTCTATCATCATTGTTCGTTTATACATATAAGAGCATCTTTGATGTGCTATCAACAATTGTAAATTTGCCACAGAATCAAACACAACTACGCGAGAGCATCTTCGGATATTTCTCTAGGAGAAAGGACCCGAAAATAAACCAGGCTAACACGGAACTTAATACGCTGTCAGGTGAATAATTATTTACATATTTTCATTTTTAATCTTCAGGTAGAATCTTAACTTCCTGTTGAAAAGTTTCTTACTAAACATTTCTATAATGTTCAGTAGTCAAGTTTAAAGAGGAGCTTTTGTTCGTGAACAAAGCCAAGATAATTAAATCGATCCCATTCAACAGATTCGCCTGTAATTAATAGAAACAAGTTTAACGAGAATCTCGTTTGAACAGGAGACTATCACCATGATGATAATCACCATAGGGTCGGTTAGTTTCCATCACTTAACTACGTTTTTTGTTTAAAGTTTCTTTTGTTTATAAAGTGGCATTTCGTTTAGTATCAAGTGTATATTTGAAGAGGGGAAACGTCAACTGGGTGTCGTATAATATCCATCATTTCCAACATTCTGCACAGATGACAAACGTTGAAAGTCACGAAACGGGCGAAGTATACACGCAACATTTTTCTAGCAACAGGAAGAGGGCAGATCAATTCACCATTTTAAACACTTATCACTTGTATTCTGCTGCTTTGTTTCCACAGTTCGGCTTCACCTTTCTTGTATTTAAGTAAAATGTAAGCTAACACATAGCTTAACAGTACAGCAGCTTATACAGTAGAGATCGGAATGTCTACGGAAGCGTATAGACTATTACTTCCGGTTCCAAGTATTTATTAATTAAATTTCAAACGGGGGTGTAAAGTTTTAATAACTACATCCAATGTATAGCTAAAGGGGTTGTACTGTACTATACATTCAATTTAAATGCTTAGACACATAATGCATATTTTAATACTCGAATTAATATTTAAAAAAATAAACTTATACACTCATAAAATACGTATAAATACACGAAAAAAGTTGTATATATTTAGTTATACGCACTTTATATATAATTTTTCTACGCGGCATTATACTGTCAAAAGTAATAGAGGGAGGAGAGTAAATAATCTGTATATAACGATATAAATTTACCTGAAATTTGACGTAAGAAGTCCATGAGTAATGTTTTTTCCATATAGAGACACCAAAATGCCAGCAGCTGTCACGAAATGCGGCTTTTATGGGCGAAAACTCCCGGCTGCGACCTCTGGTGGCCACTTCTGCAATCGGACAGAACTCGAATTTACTACGTTCGTATCCCATTGTACAGTACGATTATTGTTGGAGGTAAAGAAAGTATATCCAGGTGTACCTCGTCAATCGATATTTAACCTCGTGTAAGAATAAAAAAAATATATGTATTTTATAACTTTAAAACAGTTAAAGTTAACAGGTAAATTGTCTCCTAAATCATACGAGATTACGGTAATAATAGGGTATAACTTTATAGATCCAACTGTACTTACGCTTCGATAACTAATTTGTCATTGTTGAAAGTGTTATATTAATTCCCAATTTTAAGTTCACTCCCAAATTATGTACAGTACACCTGACATTTATCTTGTGTAGTGTACTTTACAGGCTTGTTTTTGTTTACGTAGGTGTTTATGATATGGCTATTGTTTAATCAAATCCCTACCCACTCATTGTACGCTCCAAAAATAGTTATCCAATATTTATTCTGTTATTTTTACTTTTAAGAGTCGTAAGAGAACAAACAGGAGTTTTGATCGACATTTTAATTAATTGATTAAATGGCAAAATTGTTGTGTATGGATTATGTAAACACTGAAGATTTGACAGGTATTAACTAATTAAGCTTTGTTATTAAATTTTATACCGTAAATTCGTATGAACTACGATAAATAAATATACATAAAAACCTGTAGTAACCTGAGAGTCTCTGTTGCCTGGATACAGGATGCTGTCCTGCGTGGATTTGCCCACAGGTGTTGCAAATTTTAGATACATTACCAGATCCTATATACTCGTGGATGGCCAAAGCTGGCATCTCATCTGAACCCACAACATATCTGAAAACAGGTAAAGAAGTGTGGCTGGAGATAATACTAGGAAATCTTGTCTGTGTGCTAGAAAATGGCGAATGTGTACGATTTCCTAAACGTACCGCTATGTTCCTCGCAGCACTACTCGCCTTGCACCAGCATGCCAGGAGTGGTAACAGCGGGATGAAGCGCTTAGCAGTGGTCCTCCACATACCAACACTGTAGTACTCCGTTCCTATACAGAATTGTAACTACTGTAGTAGCTAAAAACATGCCTGTACGATGCCGTCGTACAGGAACGTCTGGCATTTGCTCTCGGGTACACTAAAAATTATGAAGAAGGCATTCCATTCCGAGAGCCTTAATATACAATAACGAAGTAGCTATTTTAAGACATTCTGGTGGCATTACCTGGCGTGAAATGTGACCTATCCGAGCCAAAGCGGTATACCAAGTTTTGCATTAATAAAACAAGTCTATTTAGACATGTATCTTAACGATAATATAAATTCCCAAAAGTCAGTTAACCGCGTTGATATACATAAGAAATCTGTGAAATTCTGTCATATTTTGCATCGAACAAAACTTGGTTAACTGACTTTTGGACCACCCTGTATATACACGTTATCAATACTAATTTCTCACTTTATACTCGAGTTTGTTAATTAATATGGTATTTTAATACTTTTTTTAATGTACATTTTACTATTTTTGATGATTAAAAAGTTAAATATCTTTTTAATACATTAACCTTGGATGAATATCACTCCACAATGGTAACTCTATGAATATTGTGTGTTGTACTCCACTCCGCACAACAATATGGCTTTTTTATTGTCCAAATAAATTATTTATTTATTTTTGCTTCATGATATGTTATAATAAGATGTTTCAAGTATAATAAACAAATAAATCTTACTGGTATGTGAACATTAACATTACAAAGGCTGTTTTTTCATTGTAAGGTAAGCTGTAGAAAGCAATAGGCTTACACGAGAAGTTACTTTCATTGCATACACACAATTTTAAAAACAGTAAAAAGACTGTTTATGATAGTGACATTGATTTTCTCTATCTTAAAACATACAGAATGGAGTAAAATTTACGATTATTTCGTGCCTCTGTGGCTTTGTCTACCAATTAGAGGCGAGTATTGGTGGGTGTGATAAACCCAAACACTTCATCACGTTTGCTACTTATTTATTGTTGCTGAAAACAATGCCAGAAAAACAGAAAGAAATAATTAAAAAACAATACTTTGTATAAGGTGGTTCACAACCCACCATACTTATCAATTCAGATACATGATTAGACTTTTGACCCCCCTATAACACTGTTGATTTTTCCGTTTTATATGAATTCCATGTTGTACGAGTCACTTAGATTTTACAAATACGTGAGCCGTTCACAGCCCAGCACAGGTATTTGTAAAATCTAAGTAATTCGTACAATATGAAATTCATATAAAACGGAAAAATCAACAGTGTTATAGGGGGTCGACTACATAAATACTTATCTAATCTGTTAACACGTAATCTGTTCTTACATTAAAAATGAGTGTATTGAATCAATAGGTTCTTGCACGTGACTTATGACGCTTGTTTGAGTAATACGTCACATTGGTACTAATCCGACGCGTTGATGACGTCTTAACCTGAATTAGAATTAAATATGGCGTCTCTCGAAAGCGACACTGTTAATATTTTAAAAATAAAAAATATTTATAGCTTTAACCGGTGTTATATATTTATTTACTTTAAATATAATTCAAAATTATTTTACTTCCGCATATACATAAATATGGCCTCCTTGTTTACACGATAAACACTTGAATATAGCGGGGAATTATGGTCATTTTTTTTGTAAACTTCGCTATATTATCATTATCTATAATTTCGTGGATAAAAAGATTGTGGCTAAGTTTAAATTACGACACGACACGTCATTTAAACGACAAATTTAAAAAGTAATCGTGTGATGACGAGGTGCGAATGACGGCTTAAATACGTAATTTGCTCAATACCCGCATTTAGAATCCCTCTTTGGAGCACTTAATATGAAAGCTAAGATGTTACACAGTTGCATAATTCATGATATAAGCCCTGAAAGCGTTATAACGTCAGCTAAATCTGTCTGAGAACTTTTATTAACCCATAAATTATGATTTATGTTACTCTGATACAGGTTCTGTAACTAATTAATCAGTAATTATTCCACTGTTTTAATTCTAATTTAATCCATTTTACAAATTTATGACATTCGTTACAACAATTATAAATAAAACAATCAGCTATGACAATTTTAAAATTGAAGTGATCAATTCTTGAAAATAATCTGTTTTCTAATTATTGTAACTGATTATTTTTGTAAGTTTTATTTATTAATTATTGTAACTGATATAAACCGGTCAATTGCAGAGATTAAATGTGTTATAACAATTACAAAGTAATCAGTTACATTTGTTACAAGTTCTTTTTACGTTTATTTTGTAATTATTGAAACTGACTAGCTTCATCGATTGTTAAAACTGAATCGATTGTTGTAACTGATTAGCTTCATAGATTGTTTGAACGGAATCGATTGTTGTAACTGATTAGCTTCATAGATTGTTTGAACGGAATCGATTGTTGTAACTGATTAGCTTCATAGATTGTTTCAACGGAATCGATTGTTGTAACTGATTAGCTTCATAGATTGTTTCAACGGAATCGATTGTTGTAACTGATTAGCTTCATAGATTGTTTCAACGGAATCGATTGTTGTAACTGATTAGCTTCATAGATTGTTTCAACGGAATCGATTGTTGTAACTGATTAGCTTCATAGATTGTTTGAACGGAATCGATTGTTGTAACTGATTAGCTTCATAGATTGTTT